>NW_026734450.1:300000-407491 GCF_949786415.1 Peromyscus eremicus | reverse complement strand
GTTGAACTAGATATGGCCCGTGTGTGTAGGAAGCTCAGTTATTTTGTTCTGAGCAAGCTCACAGTTCGGACCCCAGAGGAAACACAGTAGCGTAGAAGACTGCTCTTTTCTCAAAA
Source organism: Peromyscus eremicus (assembly GCF_949786415.1). NCBI lineage: Eukaryota > Metazoa > Chordata > Mammalia > Rodentia > Cricetidae > Peromyscus > Peromyscus eremicus. Next base: position 407,375 of record NW_026734450.1, on the reverse strand, counting down.
GCAGAGTGTGTTTCTTGTTAGGCGAGCTAGTGTTTGTTTCCCAGTCAGAAATGGAGTTGAATCACATGAAGTTTCTATTCCTACGAGCAAGAAATGTTTTCTGGTAAGAAGAGTCACTATTTTGCTCCCATTGCCATACACAGTGCAAACAGCACTCGCGTCTGCGTCCAGCAAGTACAGTGTATTGTACTGAAGAGGAGCTACTGTTCTTGTCAGTTTCCTAAGCAGATTTGAGGTAGATATGGCCCGTTTGTGTAGGAAGCACAGTTCATTTGTTCTGAGCAAGCTCAGTGTTCGGATCCCATAGGAAACACAGTAGAGTTGAACAGTGCTCTTTTCTCAAAAGCAGAGTGTTTTTCTTGTAAGGTGAGCTAGCTTTTGTTTCACAGTCCTAAATTGAGTTGAATCACATGCAGTTTCTGGTCCTACGAGCAAGAGGTGTTTTCTGGTAAGAAGAGTCACTACTGCGCTCCCATTGTCATACACAGGGCAAAGAGCACTGGCGTCTGTTACCAGCATGTACAGTGTATTGGACTGAGGAGGATCTACTGTTCCTGTCAGTTTACTAAGCAAAATTGAACTAGATATGGCCGTGTTTGTAAGAAGCACAGTTCTTTTGTTCTGAGCAAGCTCACTGTTTGGATCCCATAGGAAACACAGTAGAGTAGAACAGTGCTCTTTTCTCCGAAGCAGATTGTTTTTCTTGTAAGGCGAGCTAGCTTTTGTTTCCGAGTCCTAAATGGAGTTCAATCACATGCAGTTTCTGGTCCTACGAGCAAGAGTTGTATTCTGGTAAGAAGAGTCACTACTGCGTTCCCATTGTAATACACAGGGCAAATAGCACTGGCGTCTGTTCCCAACACATACAGTGTATTGGACTGAAGAGGATCTACTGTTCTTGTCAGTTTCCTAAGCAGAATTGAACTAGATATGGCCCGTGTGTAGGAAGCACAGTTCTTTTGTTCTGTGCACGCTCACTGTTCTGACTCTATAGGAAACACAGTAGAGTAGAAGAATGCTCTTTTCTCAAATGCAGAGTGTGTTTTTTGTAAGGCGAGCTAGCGTTTGTTTCACAGTCCTAAATGGAGTTGAATCAAATGCAGTTTCTGGTCCTATAAGCAAAAGTTGTTTTCTGGTAAGAAGGGTCACTATTGCGCTCCCATTGTCATACACAGGGCAAATAGCACTGGCGTCTGTTCCCAGCATGTACAGTGTATTGGACTGACAAGGATCTACTATTCTTGTCAGTTTCCTAAGCAAAATTGAACTAGATATGGCCGTGTGTGTAGGAAGCACAGTTCTTTTGTTCTGAGCAATCTCACTGTTTGGATACCGTAGGAAACACAGTAGAGTAGAACAGTGCTCTTTTCTCAAAAGCAGAGTGTGTTTCTTGTAAGGCGAGCTAGCTTTTGTTTCACAGTCCTAAATGGAGTTGAATCACATGCAGTTTCTGGTCCTATGAACAAGAGTTGTTTTCTGGTAAGGAAAGTCACTATTGACCTCCCATTGCCATACACAGTGCAAATAGCTCTCACATCTTTTCCCAGCAAGTACAGTGTATTCGACAGAAGAGGTTCTACTGTTCTTGTCAGTTTCCTAAGCAAAATTGAACTAGATATATCCGTGTGTGTAGAAAGCACAGTTCTTTTGTTCTGAGCAAGCTCACTGTTCGGATCCTTTATGAAACACAGTAGATTAGAAGAGTGCTCTTTTCTCAAAAGCAGAGTGTGTTTCTTTTAAGGCAAGCTAGCGTTTGTTTCCCAGTCCTAAATCGAGTTGAGTCACATACAGTTTCTGTTTCTACGAGCAAGAGTTGTTTTCTGATAAGAAGAGTCACTGTTGCGCTCCCATTGTCATACACAGTGCAAATAGCACTGGCGTCTGTTCCCAGCATTTACAGTGTATTGGATTGAAGAGGAGCTACTGTTCTGGTCAGTTTCCTAAGCAGAGTTGAACTAGATATGGCCCGTGTGTGTAGGAAGCACAGTTCTTTTGTTCGGAGCAAGCTCACTGTTCTGGAACTACAGGAAACACAGTGGAGTAGAAGAGTGGTTTTTTCTCAAAAGCAGAGTGTGTTTCTTGTAAGGCGAGCTATTGTTTTTTTCCCAGTCAGAAATGGAGTTGAATCCCACGCAGTTTCTGGTCGTACGAACAAGAGTTGTTTTCTGATAAGAAGAGTCACTATTGTGCTCCCATTGACATACATAGGGCAAATAGCAATGGCGTCTGTTCCGAGCATGTACATTGTATTGGACTGAAGAGGATCTACTGTTCTTGTCAGTTTCCTAAGCAGAGTTGAACTAGATATGGCCCATGTGTGTAGGATGCACAGTTCTTTTGTTCTGAGCAAGCTCACTGTTTGGATACCATAGGAAACACAGTAGAGTAGAACAGTGCTCTTTTCTCAAAAGCAGAGTGTTTTTCTTGTAAGGCGAGCTAGCGTTTGTTTCCCAGTCCTAAATGGAGTTGAATCACATGCAGTTTCTGGTCCTATGAGCAAGAGTTGTTTTCTGGTAAGAAGAGTCACTATTGCGCTCCCATTTCCATACACAGTGCAAGTAGCACTGGCGTCTGTTCCCAGCATGTACAGTGTATTGGACTGAAGAGGATCTACTGTTCTTGTCAGTTTACTAAGCAAAATTGAACTAGATATGGCCGTGTGTGTAGGAAGCACAGTTCTTTTGTTCTGAGCAAGCTCACTGTTTGGATACCATAGGAAACACAGTAGAGTAGAACAGTGCTCTTTTCTCAAAAGCAGAGTGTTTTTTCTTGTAAGGCGAGCTAGCTTTTGTTTCCACAGTCCTAAATGGAGTTGAATCACATGCAGTTTCTGGTCCTACGAACAAGAGTTGTTTTCTCGTAAGGAAAGTCACTATTGAGCTCCCATTGCCATACACAGTGCAAATAGCTCTCGCATCTGTTCCCAGCAAGTACAGTGTATTGGACTGAAGAGGATCTACAGTTCTTGTCAGTTTCCTAAGCAAAATTGAACTAGATATGGCCGTGTGTGTAGAAAGCACAGTTCTTTTGTTCTGAGCAAGCTCACTGTTCGGATCCTATAGGAAACACAGTAGATTAGAAGAGTGCTCTTTTCTCAAAAGCAGAGTGTGTTTCTTGTAAGGCGAGCTCGCGTTTGTTTCGGAGTCCTAAATGGAGTTGAATCCCATGCAGTTTCTGGTCCTAGGAGCAAGAGTTGTTTTCTGGTACGAAGAGTCACTACTGCACTCCCGTTGTCATACACAGGGCAAATAGCACTGGCGTCTGTTCCCAGCATGTACAGTGTATTGGACTGACGAGGTTCTACTGTTCCTGTCACTTTCCTAAGCAGAAATCAACTAGGTATGGCCGTGTGTGTAGGAAGCACAGTTCTTTTGTTCTGAGCAAGCTCACTGTTCTGGCCCTATAGGAAACACAGTAGAGTAGAAGAGTGCTCTTTTCTCAAAAGCAGAGTGTGTTTTTTGTAAGGCGAGCTAGCGTTTGTTTCCCAGTACTAAGTGGAGGTATCACATGCAGTTTCTGTTCTTACGAGCAAGAGTTGTTTTCTGGTAAGAAGAGTCACTATTGCGCTCACAATGCCATACACAGGGGAAATAGCACTGGCGTCTGTTCCCAGCATGTACAGTGTATTCGACTGAAGAGGATCTACTGTTCTTGTCAATTTCCTAAGCAGAGTTGAACGAGATATGGCCCGTGAGTTTAGGAAGCACAGTTCTTTTGTTCTGAGCAAGCTCACAGTTCTGGCCCTGTAGGAAACACAGTAGAGTAGAAGAGTGCTCTTTTCTCAAAAGCAGAGTGTGTTTCTTGTAAGGCGAGCTAGTGTTTGTTTCCCAGTCCTAAATGGAGTTGAATCCCATGCAGTTTCTGGTCCTATGTGCAAGAGTTGTTTTCTGGTAAGGAAAGTCACTATTGTGCTCCCATTGCCATACACAGTGCAAATAGCACTCACCTCTGTTCCCAGCATGTACAGTGTATTGGACTGAAGAGGAGCTACTGTTCTCGTCAGTTTCCTAAGCAGAGTTGAACTAGATAGTCCCGTGTTTGTACTATGCACAGTTCTTTTATTCTGAGCAAGGTCATTGTTCGGAACCCATAGGAAACACAGTAGAGTAGAAGAGTGCTCTTTTCTCAAAAGCACAGTGTGATTCTTGTAAGGCGAGCTAGCGTTTGTTTCTCAGTCCTAAATGGAGTTGAGTCACATACAGTTTCTGTTCCTATGAGCAAGAGTTGTTTTCTGATAAGAAGAGTCACTGTTGTGCTCCCATTGTCATACACAGTGCAAATAGCACTGACGTCTGTTCCCAGCATTTACAGTGTATTTTACTGAAGAGGATCTACTGTTGTTGTCAGTTTTCTAAGCAGAATTGAACTAGATATGGCCCGTGTGTGTAGGAAGCACAGTTCTTTTGTTCTGAGCAAGCTAACTGTTCTGGATCTATTGGAAACACAGTAGAGTAGAAGAGTGCTCTTTTCTCAAAAGCAGAGTGTGTTTCTTGTAAGGCAAGCTAGCGTTTGTTTCCCAGTCCTAAATGGAGTTGAGTCACATACAATTTCTGTTTCTAAGAGCAAGAGTTGTTTTCTGATAAGAAGAGTCACTGTTGCGCTCCCATTGTCATACACAGTGCAAATAGCACTGGTGTCTGTTCCCAGCATTATTATTGTATTCGACTGAAGAGGAGCTACTGTTCTGGTCAGTTTCTTAGCAGAGTTGAACTAGATATGGCCCGTGTGTGTAGGAAGCACAGTTCTTTTGTTCTGAGCAAGCTCACTGTTCTGGCCCTATAGGAAACATAGTAGAGTTGAAGAGTGCTCTTTTCTCAAAAGCAGAGTGTGTTTCTTGTAAGGCGAGCTAGCGTTTGTTTCCCAGTCCTAAATGGAATTGAATCACGTGCAGCTTCTGGTCCTGAGAGCAAGAGTTTTTTTCTGGTAAGAAGAGTCACTATTGTGCTCCCATTGTCATACACAGGTTAAAGATCACTGGCGTCTGTTCCCAGAATGTACACTGTATTACACTGAAGAGGATCTACTGTTCTTGTCAGTTTCCTAAGCAGAGTTGTACTAGATACGGCCCGTGTGTGTAGGAAGTACAGTTCTTTTGTTCTGAGCAAGCTCACTGTTTTGTCCCTATAGGAAACACAGTAGAGTAGAATAGTGCTCTTTTCTGAAAAGCAGAGTGTTTTACTTTTAAGGCAAGCTAGCGTTTGTTTCCCAGTGCTAAATGGAGTTGAATCACATTTAGATTCTGTTCAAATGACCAAGAGTTGTTTTATGGTAAGAAGAGTCACTATTGCGCTCCCATTGACATACACAGTGCAAAGAGTACTCGCGTCTGCTTCTAGCAAGTACAGTGTGTTGTACTGAAGAGGAGTTACTGTTCTTGTCAGTTTCCTAAGCAGAGTTGAACTAGATATGGCCCGTGTGTGTTGGAAGCACAGTTCTTTTGTTTTGAGCAAGCTCACAGTTCTGGCCCTGTACGAAACACAGTAGAGTAGAAGAGTGCTCTTTTCTGAAAGCAGAGTGTGTTTCTTGTAAGACGAGTTAGCGTTTGTTTCCCAGTCCTAAATGGAGTTGAATTCCACGCAGTTTCTGGTCCTATGAGCAAGAGTTGTTTTCTGCTAAGAAGAGTCACTATTTCGCTCCAATTGCTATACACAGTGCAAATAGCTCTCGCGTCTGTTCCAAGCAAGTACAGTGTATTGGACTGAAAAGGATCTACTGTTCTTGTCAGTTTCCTAAGCAGAGTTGAACTAGATATGGCCCGTGTGTTTAGGAAGCACAGTTCTTTTGTTCTGAGCAAGCTCACTGTTCTGACACTATTGGAAACACAGTAGAGTAGAAGAGTGCTCTTTTCTCAAAAGCAGAGTGTGTTTTTTGTAAGGCGAGCTAGCGTTTGTTTCCCAGTCCTAATTCGAGTTGAATCAAATGCAGTTTCTTTTCCTATAAGCAGAGGTTGTTTTCTGGTAAGAAGAGTCACTATTGCGCTCCCATTGTCATACACATGGCAAATAGCACAGGCGTTTGTTCCCAGCATGTACAGTGTATTGGACTGACGAGGATCTACTGTTCTTGTCAGTTTCCGAAGCAAAATTGAACTAGATATGGCCGTGTGTGTAGAAAGTACAGTTCTTTTGTTCTGAACAACCTCACTGTTCGGATCCCATAGGAAACACAGTAGATTAGAAGAGTGCTCTCTTCTCAAAAGCAGAGTGTGTTTCTTGTAAGGCGAGCTAGCGTTTGTTTCCCAGTCTTAAATGGACTTGAATCACATGCAGTTTCTGGTCCTACGAGCAAGAGGTGTTTTCTGTTAAGAAGAGTCACTACTGCGCTCCCGTTGTAATACACAGGGAAAATAGCACTGGCGTCTGTTCCCTGCATGCACAGTTCTTTTGTTCTGTGCAAGCTCACTGTTCGGATCCCATAGGAGAAACAGTAGAGTAGAAGAGTGCTCTTTTCTCAAAAGCAGAGTGTTTTTCTTGTAAGGAGAGCTAGCTTTTGTTTCACAGTCCTAAATGGAGTTGAATCACATACAGTTTTTGGTCCTACGAGCAAGAGTTGTTTTCTGGTAAGGAAAGTCACTATTGCGCTCCCATTGACATACACAGTGCAAATAGATCTCGTGTCTGTTCCCAGGAAGTACAGTGTATTGGACTGAAGAGGATCTACTGTTTTTGTCAGTTTCCTAAGCAGAGTTGAACTAGATATGGCCCCTGTGTGTAGGAAGCACAGTTCTTTTGTTCTGAGCAAGCTCACTGTTCGGACCCTGTAGGAAACTCTGTAGACTAGAAGAGTGCTCTTCTTTCAAAAGCAGAGTGTGTTTCTTGTAAGGCGAGCTAGCGTTTGTTTCCCAGTCCTAAATGGAGTTATCACATGCAGTTTCTGTTCCTATGAGCGAGAGTTGTTTTCTGGTAAGAAGAGTCACTATTGTGTTCCCATTGCCATACACAGGGCACATAGCCCTGGCGTCTGTTCCCAGCAAGTACAGTGTATTGTACTGAAGGGGAGCTACTGTTCTTGTCAGTTTCCTAAGCAGAGTTGAACTAGATATGGCCCCTGTGTGTAGGAAGCACAGTTCTTTTGTTCTGAGCAAGCTCACTGTTCGAACCCCGTAGGAAACACAGTAGAGTAGAAGAGTGCTCTTTTCTCAAAAGCAGAGTGTGTTTCTTTAAGGCGAGAAAGTGTTTGTTTCCCAGTCAGAAATGGAGTTATCACATGCAGTTTCTGTTCCTACGAGCAAGAGTTGTTTTCTGGTAAGAAGAGTCACTATTGCGCTCCCTTTGCCATACACAGGGCAAATAGCACTGGCGTCTGTTCCCAGCATGTACAGTGTATTGGACTGAGGAGGATCTACTGTTGTTGTCAGTTTCCTCAGCAGAGTTGAACTAGATATGGCCTGTGAGTGTAGGAAGCACAGTCCTTTTGTTCTGAGCAAGCTCACAGTTCTGGCCCTGTAGGAAACACAGTAGAGTAGAAGAGTGCTCTTTTCTCAAAAGCAGTGTGTATTTTTTAGTAAGGCAAGCTAGTGTTTGTTTCCCAGTCCTAAATGGAGTTGAATCAAATGCAGTTTCTGGTTCTATAAGCAAGAGTTGTTTTCTGGTAAGAAGAGTCACTATTGTGCTCCCATTGCCATACATAGTGCAAAGATCACTCACGTCTGCTTCCAGCAAGTACAGTGTATTGGACTGAAGAGGAGCTACTGTTCTTGTCAGTTTCCTAAGCAGAGTTGAACTAGATATGGCCCGTGTGTGTAGGAAGCTCAGTTATTTTGTTCTGAGCAAGCTCACAGTTCGGACCCCAGAGGAAACACAGTAGCGTAGAAGACTGCTCTTTTCTCAAAAGCAGAGTGTGTTTCTTGTTAGGCGAGCTAGTGTTTGTTTCCCAGTCAGAAATGGAGTTGAATCACATGAAGTTTCTATTCCTACGAGCAAGAAATGTTTTCTGGTAAGAAGAGTCACTATTTTGCTCCCATTGCCATACACAGTGCAAACAGCACTCGCGTCTGCGTCCAGCAAGTACAGTGTATTGTACTGAAGAGGAGCTACTGTTCTTGTCAGTTTCCTAAGCAGATTTGAGGTAGATATGGCCCGTTTGTGTAGGAAGCACAGTTCATTTGTTCTGAGCAAGCTCAGTGTTCGGATCCCATAGGAAACACAGTAGAGTAGAACAGTGCTCTTTTCTCAAAAGCAGAGTGTTTTTCTTGTAAGGTGAGCTAGCTTTTGTTTCACAGTCCTAAATTGAGTTGAATCACATGCAGTTTCTGGTCCTACGAGCAAGAGGTGTTTTCTGGTAAGAAGAGTCACTACTGCGCTCCCATTGTCATACACAGGGCAAAGAGCACTGGCGTCTGTTACCAGCATGTACAGTGTATTGGACTGAGGAGGATCTACTGTTCCTGTCAGTTTACTAAGCAAAATTGAACTAGATATGGCCGTGTTTGTAAGAAGCACAGTTCTTTTGTTCTGAGCAAGCTCACTGTTTGGATCCCATAGGAAACACAGTAGAGTAGAACAGTGCTCTTTTCTCCAAAGCAGATTGTTTTTCTTGTAAGGCGAGCTAGCTTTTGTTTCCGAGTCCTAAATGGAGTTCAATCACATGCAGTTTCTGGTCCTACGAGCAAGAGTTGTATTCTGGTAAGAAGAGTCACTACTGCGTTCCCATTGTAATACACAGGGCAAATAGCACTGGCGTCTGTTCCCAGCACATACAGTGTATTGGACTGAAGAGGATCTACTGTTCTTGTCAGTTTCCTAAGCAGAATTGAACTAGATATGGCCCGTGTGTAGGAAGCACAGTTCTTTTGTTCTGTGCACGCTCACTGTTCTGACTCTATAGGAAACACAGTAGAGTAGAAGAATGCTCTTTTCTCAAATGCAGAGTGTGTTTTTTGTAAGGCGAGCTAGCGTTTGTTTCACAGTCCTAAATGGAGTTGAATCAAATGCAGTTTCTGGTCCTATAAGCAAAAGTTGTTTTCTGGTAAGAAGGGTCACTATTGCGCTCCCATTGTCATACACAGGGCAAATAGCACTGGCGTCTGTTCCCAGCATGTACAGTGTATTGGACTGACAAGGATCTACTATTCTTGTCAGTTTCCTAAGCAAAATTGAACTAGATATGGCCGTGTGTGTAGGAAGCACAGTTCTTTTGTTCTGAGCAATCTCACTGTTTGGATACCGTAGGAAACACAGTAGAGTAGAACAGTGCTCTTTTCTCAAAAGCAGAGTGTGTTTCTTGTAAGGCGAGCTAGCTTTTGTTTCACAGTCCTAAATGGAGTTGAATCACATGCAGTTTCTGGTCCTATGAACAAGAGTTGTTTTCTGGTAAGGAAAGTCACTATTGACCTCCCATTGCCATACACAGTGCAAATAGCTCTCACATCTTTTCCCAGCAAGTACAGTGTATTCGACAGAAGAGGTTCTACTGTTCTTGTCAGTTTCCTAAGCAAAATTGAACTAGATATATCCGTGTGTGTAGAAAGCACAGTTCTTTTGTTCTGAGCAAGCTCACTGTTCGGATCCTTTATGAAACACAGTAGATTAGAAGAGTGCTCTTTTCTCAAAAGCAGAGTGTGTTTCTTTTAAGGCAAGCTAGCGTTTGTTTCCCAGTCCTAAATCGAGTTGAGTCACATACAGTTTCTGTTTCTACGAGCAAGAGTTGTTTTCTGATAAGAAGAGTCACTGTTGCGCTCCCATTGTCATACACAGTGCAAATAGCACTGGCGTCTGTTCCCAGCATTTACAGTGTATTGGATTGAAGAGGAGCTACTGTTCTGGTCAGTTTCCTAAGCAGAGTTGAACTAGATATGGCCCGTGTGTGTAGGAAGCACAGTTCTTTTGTTCGGAGCAAGCTCACTGTTCTGGAACTACAGGAAACACAGTGGAGTAGAAGAGTGGTTTTTTCTCAAAAGCAGAGTGTGTTTCTTGTAAGGCGAGCTATTGTTTTTTTCCCAGTCAGAAATGGAGTTGAATCCCACGCAGTTTCTGGTCGTACGAACAAGAGTTGTTTTCTGATAAGAAGAGTCACTATTGTGCTCCCATTGACATACATAGGGCAAATAGCAATGGCGTCTGTTCCGAGCATGTACATTGTATTGGACTGAAGAGGATCTACTGTTCTTGTCAGTTTCCTAAGCAGAGTTGAACTAGATATGGCCCATGTGTGTAGGATGCACAGTTCTTTTGTTCTGAGCAAGCTCACTGTTTGGATACCATAGGAAACACAGTAGAGTAAAACAGTGCTCTTTTCTCAAAAGCAGAGTGTTTTTCTTGTAAGGCGAGCTAGCGTTTGTTTCCCAGTCCTAAATGGAGTTGAATCACATGCAGTTTCTGGTCCTATGAGCAAGAGTTGTTTTCTGGTAAGAAGAGTCACTATTGCGCTCCCATTTCCATACACAGTGCAAGTAGCACTGGCGTCTGTTCCCAGCATGTACAGTGTATTGGACTGAAGAGGATCTACTGTTCTTGTCAGTTTACTAAGCAAAATTGAACTAGATATGGCCGTGTGTGTAGGAAGCACAGTTCTTTTGTTCTGAGCAAGCTCACTGTTTGGATACCATAGGAAACACAGTAGAGTAGAACAGTGCTCTTTTCTCAAAAGCAGAGTGTTTTTCTTGTAAGGCGAGCTAGCTTTTGTTTCCACAGTCCTAAATGGAGTTGAATCACATGCAGTTTCTGGTCCTACGAACAAGAGTTGTTTTCTCGTAAGGAAAGTCACTATTGAGCTCCCATTGCCATACACAGTGCAAATAGCTCTCGCATCTGTTCCCAGCAAGTACAGTGTATTGGACTGAAGAGGATCTACAGTTCTTGTCAGTTTCCTAAGCAAAATTGAACTAGATATGGCCGTGTGTGTAGAAAGCACAGTTCTTTTGTTCTGAGCAAGCTCACTGTTCGGATCCTATAGGAAACACAGTAGATTAGAAGAGTGCTCTTTTCTCAAAAGCAGAGTGTGTTTCTTGTAAGGCGAGCTCGCATTTGTTTCGGAGTCCTAAATGGAGTTGAATCCCATGCAGTTTCTGGTCCTAGGAGCAAGAGTTGTTTTCTGGTACGAAGAGTCACTACTGCACTCCCGTTGTCATACACAGGGCAAATAGCACTGGCGTCTGTTCCCAGCATGTACAGTGTATTGGACTGACGAGGTTCTACTGTTCCTGTCACTTTCCTAAGCAGAAATCAACTAGGTATGGCCGTGTGTGTAGGAAGCACAGTTCTTTTGTTCTGAGCAAGCTCACTGTTCTGGCCCTATAGGAAACACAGTAGAGTAGAAGAGTGCTCTTTTCTCAAAAGCAGAGTGTGTTTTTTGTAAGGCGAGCTAGCGTTTGTTTCCCAGTACTAAGTGGAGGTATCACATGCAGTTTCTGTTCTTACGAGCAAGAGTTGTTTTCTGGTAAGAAGAGTCACTATTGCGCTCACAATGCCATACACAGGGGAAATAGCACTGGCGTCTGTTCCCAGCATGTACAGTGTATTCGACTGAAGAGGATCTACTGTTCTTGTCAATTTCCTAAGCAGAGTTGAACGAGATATGGCCCGTGAGTTTAGGAAGCACAGTTCTTTTGTTCTGAGCAAGCTCACAGTTCTGGCCCTGTAGGAAACACAGTAGAGTAGAAGAGTGCTCTTTTCTCAAAAGCAGAGTGTGTTTCTTGTAAGGCGAGCTAGTGTTTGTTTCCCAGTCCTAAATGGAGTTGAATCCCATGCAGTTTCTGGTCCTATGTGCAAGAGTTGTTTTCTGGTAAGGAAAGTCACTATTGTGCTCCCATTGCCATACACAGTGCAAATAGCACTCGCCTCTGTTCCCAGCATGTACAGTGTATTGGACTGAAGAGGAGCTACTGTTCTCGTCAGTTTCCTAAGCAGAGTTGAACTAGATAGTCCCGTGTTTGTACTATGCACAGTTCTTTTATTCTGAGCAAGGTCATTGTTCGGAACCCATAGGAAACACAGTAGAGTAGAAGAGTGCTCTTTTCTCAAAAGCACAGTGTGATTCTTGTAAGGCGAGCTAGCGTTTGTTTCTCAGTCCTAAATGGAGTTGAGTCACATACAGTTTCTGTTCCTATGAGCAAGAGTTGTTTTCTGATAAGAAGAGTCACTGTTGTGCTCCCATTGTCATACACAGTGCAAATAGCACTGACGTCTGTTCCCAGCATTTACAGTGTATTTTACTGAAGAGGATCTACTGTTGTTGTCAGTTTTCTAAGCAGAATTGAACTAGATATGGCCCGTGTGTGTAGGAAGCACAGTTCTTTTGTTCTGAGCAAGCTAACTGTTCTGGATCTATTGGAAACACAGTAGAGTAGAAGAGTGCTCTTTTCTCAAAAGCAGAGTGTGTTTCTTGTAAGGCAAGCTAGCGTTTGTTTCCCAGTCCTAAATGGAGTTGAGTCACATACAATTTCTGTTTCTAAGAGCAAGAGTTGTTTTCTGATAAGAAGAGTCACTGTTGCGCTCCCATTGTCATACACAGTGCAAATAGCACTGGTGTCTGTTCCCAGCATTATTATTGTATTCGACTGAAGAGGAGCTACTGTTCTGGTCAGTTTCTTAGCAGAGTTGAACTAGATATGGCCCGTGTGTGTAGGAAGCACAGTTCTTTTGTTCTGAGCAAGCTCACTGTTCTGGCCCTATAGGAAACATAGTAGAGTTGAAGAGTGCTCTTTTCTCAAAAGCAGAGTGTGTTTCTTGTAAGGCGAGCTAGCGTTTGTTTCCCAGTCCTAAATGGAATTGAATCACGTGCAGCTTCTGGTCCTGAGAGCAAGAGTTTTTTTCTGGTAAGAAGAGTCACTATTGTGCTCCCATTGTCATACACAGGTTAAAGATCACTGGCGTCTGTTCCCAGAATGTACACTGTATTACACTGAAGAGGATCTACTGTTCTTGTCAGTTTCCTAAGCAGAGTTGTACTAGATACGGCCCGTGTGTGTAGGAAGTACAGTTCTTTTGTTCTGAGCAAGCTCACTGTTTTGTCCCTATAGGAAACACAGTAGAGTAGAATAGTGCTCTTTTCTGAAAAGCAGAGTGTTTTACTTTTAAGGCAAGCTAGCGTTTGTTTCCCAGTGCTAAATGGAGTTGAATCACATTTAGATTCTGTTCAAATGACCAAGAGTTGTTTTATGGTAAGAAGAGTCACTATTGCGCTCCCATTGACATACACAGTGCAAAGAGTACTCGCGTCTGCTTCTAGCAAGTACAGTGTGTTGTACTGAAGAGGAGTTACTGTTCTTGTCAGTTTCCTAAGCAGAGTTGAACTAGATATGGCCCGTGTGTGTTGGAAGCACAGTTCTTTTGTTTTGAGCAAGCTCACAGTTCTGGCCCTGTACGAAACACAGTAGAGTAGAAGAGTGCTCTTTTCTGAAAGCAGAGTGTGTTTCTTGTAAGACGAGTTAGCGTTTGTTTCCCAGTCCTAAATGGAGTTGAATTCCACGCAGTTTCTGGTCCTATGAGCAAGAGTTGTTTTCTGCTAAGAAGAGTCACTATTTCGCTCCAATTGCTATACACAGTGCAAATAGCTCTCGCGTCTGTTCCAAGCAAGTACAGTGTATTGGACTGAAAAGGATCTACTGTTCTTGTCAGTTTCCTAAGCAGAGTTGAACTAGATATGGCCCGTGTGTTTAGGAAGCACAGTTCTTTTGTTCTGAGCAAGCTCACTGTTCTGACACTATTGGAAACACAGTAGAGTAGAAGAGTGCTCTTTTCTCAAAAGCAGAGTGTGTTTTTTGTAAGGCGAGCTAGCGTTTGTTTCCCAGTCCTAATTCGAGTTGAATCAAATGCAGTTTCTTTTCCTATAAGCAGAGGTTGTTTTCTGGTAAGAAGAGTCACTATTGCGCTCCCATTGTCATACACATGGCAAATAGCACAGGCGTTTGTTCCCAGCATGTACAGTGTATTGGACTGACGAGGATCTACTGTTCTTGTCAGTTTCCGAAGCAAAATTGAACTAGATATGGCCGTGTGTGTAGAAAGTACAGTTCTTTTGTTCTGAACAACCTCACTGTTCGGATCCCATAGGAAACACAGTAGATTAGAAGAGTGCTCTCTTCTCAAAAGCAGAGTGTGTTTCTTGTAAGGCGAGCTAGCGTTTGTTTCCCAGTCTTAAATGGACTTGAATCACATGCAGTTTCTGGTCCTACGAGCAAGAGGTGTTTTCTGTTAAGAAGAGTCACTACTGCGCTCCCGTTGTAATACACAGGGAAAATAGCACTGGCGTCTGTTCCCTGCATGCACAGTTCTTTTGTTCTGTGCAAGCTCACTGTTCGGATCCCATAGGAGAAACAGTAGAGTAGAAGAGTGCTCTTTTCTCAAAAGCAGAGTGTTTTTCTTGTAAGGAGAGCTAGCTTTTGTTTCACAGTCCTAAATGGAGTTGAATCACATACAGTTTTTGGTCCTACGAGCAAGAGTTGTTTTCTGGTAAGGAAAGTCACTATTGCGCTCCCATTGACATACACAGTGCAAATAGATCTCGTGTCTGTTCCCAGGAAGTACAGTGTATTGGACTGAAGAGGATCTACTGTTTTTGTCAGTTTCCTAAGCAGAGTTGAACTAGATATGGCCCCTGTGTGTAGGAAGCACAGTTCTTTTGTTCTGAGCAAGCTCACTGTTCGGACCCTGTAGGAAACTCTGTAGACTAGAAGAGTGCTCTTCTTTCAAAAGCAGAGTGTGTTTCTTGTAAGGCGAGCTAGCGTTTGTTTCCCAGTCCTAAATGGAGTTATCACATGCAGTTTCTGTTCCTATGAGCGAGAGTTGTTTTCTGGTAAGAAGAGTCACTATTGTGTTCCCATTGCCATACACAGGGCACATAGCCCTGGCGTCTGTTCCCAGCAAGTACAGTGTATTGTACTGAAGGGGAGCTACTGTTCTTGTCAGTTTCCTAAGCAGAGTTGAACTAGATATGGCCCCTGTGTGTAGGAAGCACAGTTCTTTTGTTCTGAGCAAGCTCACTGTTCGAACCCCGTAGGAAACACAGTAGAGTAGAAGAGTGCTCTTTTCTCAAAAGCAGAGTGTGTTTCTTTAAGGCGAGAAAGTGTTTGTTTCCCAGTCAGAAATGGAGTTATCACATGCAGTTTCTGTTCCTACGAGCAAGAGTTGTTTTCTGGTAAGAAGAGTCACTATTGCGCTCCCTTTGCCATACACAGGGCAAATAGCACTGGCGTCTGTTCCCAGCATGTACAGTGTATTGGACTGAGGAGGATCTACTGTTGTTGTCAGTTTCCTCAGCAGAGTTGAACTAGATATGGCCTGTGAGTGTAGGAAGCACAGTCCTTTTGTTCTGAGCAAGCTCACAGTTCTGGCCCTGTAGGAAACACAGTAGAGTAGAAGAGTGCTCTTTTCTCAAAAGCAGTGTGTATTTTTTAGTAAGGCAAGCTAGTGTTTGTTTCCCAGTCCTAAATGGAGTTGAATCAAATGCAGTTTCTGGTTCTATAAGCAAGAGTTGTTTTCTGGTAAGAAGAGTCAATATTGTGCTCCCATTGCCATACATAGTGCAAAGATCACTCACGTCTGCTTCCAGCAAGTACAGTGTATTGGACTGAAGAGGAGCTACTGTTCTTGTCAGTTTCCTAAGCAGAGTTGAACTAGATATGGCCCGTGTGTGTAGGAAGCTCAGTTATTTTGTTCTGAGCAAGCTCACAGTTCGGACCCCAGAGGAAACACAGTAGCGTAGAAGACTGCTCTTTTCTCAAAAGCAGAGTGTGTTTCTTGTTAGGCGAGCTAGTGTTTGTTTCCCAGTCAGAAATGGAGTTGAATCACATGAAGTTTCTATTCCTACGAGCAAGAAATGTTTTCTGGTAAGAAGAGTCACTATTTTGCTCCCATTGCCATACACAGTGCAAACAGCACTCGCGTCTGCGTCCAGCAAGTACAGTGTATTGTACTGAAGAGGAGCTACTGTTCTTGTCAGTTTCCTAAGCAGATTTGAGGTAGATATGGCCCGTTTGTGTAGGAAGCACAGTTCATTTGTTCTGAGCAAGCTCAGTGTTCGGATCCCATAGGAAACACAGTAGAGTAGAACAGTGCTCTTTTCTCAAAAGCAGAGTGTTTTTCTTGTAAGGTGAGCTAGCTTTTGTTTCACAGTCCTAAATTGAGTTGAATCACATGCAGTTTCTGGTCCTACGAGCAAGAGGTGTTTTCTGGTAAGAAGAGTCACTACTGCGCTCCCATTGTCATACACAGGGCAAAGAGCACTGGCGTCTGTTACCAGCATGTACAGTGTATTGGACTGAGGAGGATCTACTGTTCCTGTCAGTTTACTAAGCAAAATTGAACTAGATATGGCCGTGTTTGTAAGAAGCACAGTTCTTTTGTTCTGAGCAAGCTCACTGTTTGGATCCCATAGGAAACACAGTAGAGTAGAACAGTGCTCTTTTCTCCAAAGCAGATTGTTTTTCTTGTAAGGCGAGCTAGCTTTTGTTTCCGAGTCCTAAATGGAGTTCAATCACATGCAGTTTCTGGTCCTACGAGCAAGAGTTGTATTCTGGTAAGAAGAGTCACTACTGCGTTCCCATTGTAATACACAGGGCAAATAGCACTGGCGTCTGTTCCCAGCACATACAGTGTATTGGACTGAAGAGGATCTACTGTTCTTGTCAGTTTCCTAAGCAGAATTGAACTAGATATGGCCCGTGTGTAGGAAGCACAGTTCTTTTGTTCTGTGCACGCTCACTGTTCTGACTCTATAGGAAACACAGTAGAGTAGAAGAATGCTCTTTTCTCAAATGCAGAGTGTGTTTTTTGTAAGTCGAGCTAGCGTTTGTTTCACAGTCCTAAATGGAGTTGAATCAAATGCAGTTTCTGGTCCTATAAGCAAAAGTTGTTTTCTGGTAAGAAGGGTCACTATTGCGCTCCCATTGTCATACACAGGGCAAATAGCACTGGCGTCTGTTCCCAGCATGTACAGTGTATTGGACTGACAAGGATCTACTATTCTTGTCAGTTTCCTAAGCAAAATTGAACTAGATATGGCCGTGTGTGTAGGAAGCACAGTTCTTTTGTTCTGAGCAATCTCACTGTTTGGATACCGTAGGAAACACAGTAGAGTAGAACAGTGCTCTTTTCTCAAAAGCAGAGTGTGTTTCTTGTAAGGCGAGCTAGCTTTTGTTTCACAGTCCTAAATGGAGTTGAATCACATGCAGTTTCTGGTCCTATGAACAAGAGTTGTTTTCTGGTAAGGAAAGTCACTATTGACCTCCCATTGCCATACACAGTGCAAATAGCTCTCACATCTTTTCCCAGCAAGTACAGTGTATTCGACAGAAGAGGTTCTACTGTTCTTGTCAGTTTCCTAAGCAAAATTGAACTAGATATATCCGTGTGTGTAGAAAGCACAGTTCTTTTGTTCTGAGCAAGCTCACTGTTCGGATCCTTTATGAAACACAGTAGATTAGAAGAGTGCTCTTTTCTCAAAAGCAGAGTGTGTTTCTTTTAAGGCAAGCTAGCGTTTGTTTCCCAGTCCTAAATCGAGTTGAGTCACATACAGTTTCTGTTTCTACGAGCAAGAGTTGTTTTCTGATAAGAAGAGTCACTGTTGCGCTCCCATTGTCATACACAGTGCAAATAGCACTGGCGTCTGTTCCCAGCATTTACAGTGTATTGGATTGAAGAGGAGCTACTGTTCTGGTCAGTTTCCTAAGCAGAGTTGAACTAGATATGGCCCGTGTGTGTAGGAAGCACAGTTCTTTTGTTCGGAGCAAGCTCACTGTTCTGGAACTACAGGAAACACAGTGGAGTAGAAGAGTGGTTTTTTCTCAAAAGCAGAGTGTGTTTCTTGTAAGGCGAGCTATTGTTTTTTTCCCAGTCAGAAATGGAGTTGAATCCCACGCAGTTTCTGGTCGTACGAACAAGAGTTGTTTTCTGATAAGAAGAGTCACTATTGTGCTCCCATTGACATACATAGGGCAAATAGCAATGGCGTCTGTTCCGAGCATGTACATTGTATTGGACTGAAGAGGATCTACTGTTCTTGTCAGTTTCCTAAGCAGAGTTGAACTAGATATGGCCCATGTGTGTAGGATGCACAGTTCTTTTGTTCTGAGCAAGCTCACTGTTTGGATACCATAGGAAACACAGTAGAGTAAAACAGTGCTCTTTTCTCAAAAGCAGAGTGTTTTTCTTGTAAGGCGAGCTAGCGTTTGTTTCCCAGTCCTAAATGGAGTTGAATCACATGCAGTTTCTGGTCCTATGAGCAAGAGTTGTTTTCTGGTAAGAAGAGTCACTATTGCGCTCCCATTTCCATACACAGTGCAAGTAGCACTGGCGTCTGTTCCCAGCATGTACAGTGTATTGGACTGAAGAGGATCTACTGTTCTTGTCAGTTTACTAAGCAAAATTGAACTAGATATGGCCGTGTGTGTAGGAAGCACAGTTCTTTTGTTCTGAGCAAGCTCACTGTTTGGATACCATAGGAAACACAGTAGAGTAGAACAGTGCTCTTTTCTCAAAAGCAGAGTGTTTTTCTTGTAAGGCGAGCTAGCTTTTGTTTCCACAGTCCTAAATGGAGTTGAATCACATGCAGTTTCTGGTCCTACGAACAAGAGTTGTTTTCTCGTAAGGAAAGTCACTATTGAGCTCCCATTGCCATACACAGTGCAAATAGCTCTCGCATCTGTTCCCAGCAAGTACAGTGTATTGGACTGAAGAGGATCTACAGTTCTTGTCAGTTTCCTAAGCAAAATTGAACTAGATATGGCCGTGTGTGTAGAAAGCACAGTTCTTTTGTTCTGAGCAAGCTCACTGTTCGGATCCTATAGGAAACACAGTAGATTAGAAGAGTGCTCTTTTCTCAAAAGCAGAGTGTGTTTCTTGTAAGGCGAGCTCGCGTTTGTTTCGGAGTCCTAAATGGAGTTGAATCCCATGCAGTTTCTGGTCCTAGGAGCAAGAGTTGTTTTCTGGTACGAAGAGTCACTACTGCACTCCCGTTGTCATACACAGGGCAAATAGCACTGGCGTCTGTTCCCAGCATGTACAGTGTATTGGACTGACGAGGTTCTACTGTTCCTGTCACTTTCCTAAGCAGAAATCAACTAGGTATGGCCGTGTGTGTAGGAAGCACAGTTCTTTTGTTCTGAGCAAGCTCACTGTTCTGGCCCTATAGGAAACACAGTAGAGTAGAAGAGTGCTCTTTTCTCAAAAGCAGAGTGTGTTTTTTGTAAGGCGAGCTAGCGTTTGTTTCCCAGTACTAAGTGGAGGTATCACATGCAGTTTCTGTTCTTACGAGCAAGAGTTGTTTTCTGGTAAGAAGAGTCACTATTGCGCTCACAATGCCATACACAGGGGAAATAGCACTGGCGTCTGTTCCCAGCATGTACAGTGTATTCGACTGAAGAGGATCTACTGTTCTTGTCAATTTCCTAAGCAGAGTTGAACGAGATATGGCCCGTGAGTTTAGGAAGCACAGTTCTTTTGTTCTGAGCAAGCTCACAGTTCTGGCCCTGTAGGAAACACAGTAGAGTAGAAGAGTGCTCTTTTCTCAAAAGCAGAGTGTGTTTCTTGTAAGGCGAGCTAGTGTTTGTTTCCCAGTCCTAAATGGAGTTGAATCCCATGCAGTTTCTGGTCCTATGTGCAAGAGTTGTTTTCTGGTAAGGAAAGTCACTATTGTGCTCCCATTGCCATACACAGTGCAAATAGCACTCGCCTCTGTTCCCAGCATGTACAGTGTATTGGACTGAAGAGGAGCTACTGTTCTCGTCAGTTTCCTAAGCAGAGTTGAACTAGATAGTCCCGTGTTTGTACTATGCACAGTTCTTTTATTCTGAGCAAGGTCATTGTTCGGAACCCATAGGAAACACAGTAGAGTAGAAGAGTGCTCTTTTCTCAAAAGCACAGTGTGATTCTTGTAAGGCGAGCTAGCGTTTGTTTCTCAGTCCTAAATGGAGTTGAGTCACATACAGTTTCTGTTCCTATGAGCAAGAGTTGTTTTCTGATAAGAAGAGTCACTGTTGTGCTCCCATTGTCATACACAGTGCAAATAGCACTGACGTCTGTTCCCAGCATTTACAGTGTATTTTACTGAAGAGGATCTACTGTTGTTGTCAGTTTTCTAAGCAGAATTGAACTAGATATGGCCCGTGTGTGTAGGAAGCACAGTTCTTTTGTTCTGAGCAAGCTAACTGTTCTGGATCTATTGGAAACACAGTAGAGTAGAAGAGTGCTCTTTTCTCAAAAGCAGAGTGTGTTTCTTGTAAGGCAAGCTAGCGTTTGTTTCCCAGTCCTAAATGGAGTTGAGTCACATACAATTTCTGTTTCTAAGAGCAAGAGTTGTTTTCTGATAAGAAGAGTCACTGTTGCGCTCCCATTGTCATACACAGTGCAAATAGCACTGGTGTCTGTTCCCAGCATTATTATTGTATTCGACTGAAGAGGAGCTACTGTTCTGGTCAGTTTCTTAGCAGAGTTGAACTAGATATGGCCCATGTGTGTAGGAAGCACAGTTCTTTTGTTCGGAGCAAGCTCACTGTTCTGGAACTATAGAAAACACAGTAGATAGAAGAGTGGTTTTTTCTCAAAAGCAGAGTGTGTTTCTTGTAAGGCGAGCTATTGTTTTTTTCCCAGTCAGAAATGGAGTTGAATCCCATGCAGTTTCTGGTCGTACGAGCAAGAGTTGTTTTCTGATAAGAAGAGTCACTATTGTGCTCCCATTGTCATACATAGGGCAAATAGCACTGGCGTCTGTTCCGAGCATGTACATTGTGTTGGACTGAAGAGGATCTACTGTTCTTGTCAGTTTCCTAAGCAGAGTTGAACTAGATATGGCCCATGTGTGTAGGAAGCACAGTTCTTTTGTTCTTAGCAAGCTCACTGTTTGGATACCATAGGAAACACAGTAGAATAGAACAGTGCTCTTTTCTAAAAAGCAGAGTGTTTTTCTTGTAAGGCGAGCTACCTTTTGTTTCACAGTCCTAAATGGAGTTGAATCACATGCAGTTTCTGGCCCTAGGAACAGGAGTTGTTTTCTGGTAAGGAAAGTCACTATTGAGCTCCCATTGCCATACACAGTGCAAATAGCTCTCGCATCTGTTCCCAGCAAGTACAGTGTATTGGAATGAAGAGGATCTACTGTTATTGTCAGTTTCCTAAGCAAAATTGAACTAGATATGGCCGTGTGTGTAGAAATCACAGTTCTTTTGTTCTGAGCAAGCTCACTTTTCGGATCCTATAGGAAACACAGTAGATTAGAAGAGTGCTCTTTTCTCAAAAGCAGAGTATGTTTCTTGTAAGGCGAGCTAGCGTTTGTTTCGGAGTCCTAAATGGAGTTGAATCACATGCAGTTTCTGGTCCTACGAGCAAGAGGTGTTTTCTGGTAAGAAGAGTCACTATTGCACTCCCATTGTCATACACAGTGCAAATAGCACTCACGTCTGTTCCCAGCATTTACAGTGTATTGGACTGAAGAGGAGCAACTGTTCTTGTCATTTTCCTAAGCAGAGTTGAACTAGATATGGCCCGTGTGTGTAGGAAGCACAGTTCTTTTGTTCTGAGCAAGTTCACTGTTCTGGCGCTATAGAAACACAGTAGAGTAGAAGAGTGCTCTTTTCTCAAAAGCAGAGTGTGTTTCATGTAAAGAGAGCTAGCGTTTGTTTCCCAGTCCTAAATGGGGTTGAATCACATGCACTTTCTGGTCCTAAGAGCAAGAGTTGTTTTCTGGTAAGAAGAGTCACTATTGCGATCCCATTGCCATACACAGTGCAAGTAGCACTGGCATCTGTTCCCAGCATGTACAGTGTATTGGACTGACGAAGATCTACTGTTCCTGTCAATTTACTAAGCAAAATTGAACTAGATATGGCCGTGTGTGTAGGAAGCACAGTTCTTTTGTTCTGAGCAAGCTCACTGTTTGGATACCATAGGAAACACAGTAGAGTAGAACAGTGCTCTTTTCTCAAAAGCAGAGTGATTTTCTTTTAAGGCGAGCCAGCTTTTGTTTCACAGTCCTAAATGGAGTTGAATCCCATGCAGTTTCTGGTCCTACGAACAAGAGTTGTTTTCTGGTAAGAAAAGTCACTATTCAGCTTCCATGGCCATACACAGTGCAAATAGCTCTCGCATCTGTTCTCAGCAAGTACAGTGTATTGGACTGAAGAGGATCTACTGTTCTTGTCAGTTTCCTAAGCAAAATTGAACTAGATATGGCCATGTGTGTAGAAAGCACAGTTCTTTTGTTCTGAGCAAGCTCACTGTTCGGGTCCTAGAAGAAACACAGTAGATTAGAAGAGTGCTCTTTTCTCAAAAGCAGAGTGTGTTTCTTGTAAGGCGAGCTAGCGTTTGTTTCGGAGTCCTAAATGGAGTTGAATCACATGCAGTTTCTGGTCCTACGAGCAAGAGGTGTTTTCTGGTAAGAAGATTCACTACTGCACTCCCGTTGTCATACACAGGGCAAATAGCACTGGCGTCTGTTCCCAGCTTGTACAGTGTATTGGACTGACGAGGTTCTACTGTTCTTGTCACTTTCCTAAGCAGTATTGAACTAGGTATGGCCGTGTGTGTAGGAAGCACAGTTCTTTTGTTCTGAGCAAGCTCACTCTTCTGGCCCTATAGGAAACACAGTAGAGTAGAAGAGTGCTCTTTTCTCAAAAGCAGAATTTGTTTCTTGTAAGACGAGCTAGCGTTTGTTTCCCAGTCCTAAATGGAGTTGAATCACATACAGTTTTTGGTCCTAGGAGCAAGAGTTATTTTCTGTTATGGAAAGTCACTATTGCGCTCCCATTGAAATACAAGGGGCAAATAGCTCTCGTGTCTGTTCCCAGCAAGTACAGTGTATTGGACTGAAGAGGATACTGTTCTTGTCATTTTCCTAAGCAGATTTGAACTTGATATGGCCCCTGTGTGTAGGAAGCACAGTTCTTTTTTTTTTGAGCAAGCTCACTGTTCGGACACCAAAGGAAAAACAGTAGAGTAGAAGAGTGCTGTTTTCTCAAAAGCAGAGTGTGTTTCTTGTAAGGCAAGCTAGCGTTTGTTTCCCAGTCCTAAATGGAGTTGAGTCACAGGCAGTTTCTTGTCCTAAGAGCAAGAGATGTTTTCTGGTAAGAAGAGTCACTATTGCGCTCCAATTTTCATACACAAGGCTAATAGCACGGGCGTCTGTTACCAGCATGTACAGTGTATTGGACTGAAGAGGATCTACTGTTCTTGTCAATTTCCTAAGCAGAGTTGAACTAGATATGTCCCGTGTGTGTAGGAAGCACAGTTCTTTTGTTCTGAGCATGCTCACTGTTCTGGCCCTATAGGAAACACAGTAGAGTATAAGAGTGCTCTTTTCTCAAAAGCAGAGTGTGTTTCTTGTAAGGCAAGCTAGTGTTTGTTTTTCAGTCAGAAATGGAGTTGAATCACATGCAGTTTCTGGTCCTACGAGCAAGAGTTGTTTTCTGCTAAGAAGAGTCACTATTGTGCTCCCATTGCCATACACAGGGCAAGTAGCACTGGCGTCTGTTCCCAGCAAGTACAGTGTATTGGACTGAAGAGGAGCTCCTGTTCTTTTCAGTTTCCTAAGCAGAGTTGAACTAGATATGAGCCATGTGTGTAGGAAGCACAGTTCATTTTTTCTGAGCAAGCTCACTGTTCGGACCCCATAGGAAACACAGTAGAGTAGAAGAGTGCTCTTTTCTCAAAAGCAGAGTGTGTTTCTTGTAAGGGGAACTAGCGTTTGTTTCCGAGTCCTAAATGGAGTTGAATCCCATGCAGTTTCTAGTCCTACGAGAAAGAGTTGTTTTCTGGTAAGAAGAGTCACTATTGCCCTCCCATTGTCATACACAGGGCAAATAGCACTGACGTCTGTTCCCAGCATGTACAGTGTATTGGACTGAAGAGGAGC
Organism: Peromyscus eremicus; assembly: GCF_949786415.1. NCBI lineage: Eukaryota > Metazoa > Chordata > Mammalia > Rodentia > Cricetidae > Peromyscus > Peromyscus eremicus. The sequence continues at coordinate 383,594 of NW_026734450.1, read as the reverse complement.
TACTGTTCTTGTCAGTTTCCTATGCAGAGTTGAACTAAATATGGCCCGTGTGTGTAGCAAGCACAGTTCTTCTGTTCTGAGCAAGCTCACTGTTCGGACTCCATAGTAAACACAGTAGAGTAGAAGAGTGCTATTTTCTAAAAAGCAGAGTGTGTTTCTTGTAAGGCAAGCTAGCGTTTGTTTCCCAGCCCTAAATGGAGTTGAATCCCATGCAGTTTCTGGTCCTAGGAGCAAGAGTTGTTTTCTGCTAAGAAGAGTCACTATTGTGCTCCCATTGCCATACACAGTTCAAATAGCACTGGCGTCTGTTCCCAGCAAGTACAGTGTATTGGAATGAAGAGGAGCTACTGTTCTTGTCAGTTTTCTAAGCAGAGTTGAACTAGATATGGCCCGTGTGTTTAGGAGGCACAGTTCTTTTGTTCTGAGCAAGCTGACTGTTCGGACACCAAAGGAAAAACAGTAGAGTAGAAGAGTTCTCTTTTCTCAGAAGCAGAGTGTGTTTCTTGTAAGGCAAGCTAGCGTTTGTTTCCCAGTCCTAAATGGAGTTGAATCACATGCAGTTTCTCGTCCTAAGAGCAAGAGATGTTTTCTGGTAAGAAGAGTCACTATTGCGCTCCAATTGTATAACACAGGGCAAATAACAGGGGCGTCTGTTAGCAGCATGTACAGTGTATTGGACTGAAGAGGATCTACTGTTCGTGTCAGTTTCCTAAGCAGAGTCGAACTAGATATGGCGTGTGTGTGTAGGAAGCACAGTTCTTTTGTTCGAAGCATGCTCACTGTTCTGGCCCTACAGGAAACACAGTAGAGTAGAAGAGTGCTCTTTTCTCAAAAGCAGAGTGTGTTTCTTGTAAGGCGAGTTAGTGTTTGTTTCTAGTTAGAAATGGAGTTGAATCACATGCTGTTTCTATTCCTACGAGCAAGAGTTGTTTCCTGGTAAGAAGAGTCACTATTGTGCTCCAATTGCCATACACAGGGCAAGTAGCACTCTCGTCTGTTCCCAGCAAGTACAGTGTATTGTAATGAAGAGGAGCTCCTGTTCTTTCAGTTTCCTAAGCAGAGTTGAACTAGATATGTCCCATGTGTGTAGGAAGCACAGTTCTTTGTTCTGAGCAGCTCTCTGTTCTGGCCCCAAAGGAAACACAGTAGAGTAGAAGAGTGCTCTTTTCTCAAAAGCAGAGTGTGTTTCTTGTAAGGCGAGCTATTGTTTGTTTCCCAGTCCTAAATGGAGTTGAGTCACATGCAGTTTCTCGTCCTAAGAGCAAGAGATGTTTTCTGGTAAGAAGAGTCACTTTTGTGCTCCAATTGTCATACACAGGGCAAATAGCACGGGCGTCTGTTACCAGCATGTACAGTGTATTGGACTGAAGAGGATCTACTGTTCTTGTCAGTTTCCTAAGCAGAGTTGAACTAGTTATGGCCCGTGTGTGTAGGTAGCACAGTTCTTTTGTTCTGAGCAAGCTCACTGTTCTGGCCTTATGGGAAACGCAGTAGATTTGAAGAATGCTCTTTCCTTAAAAGCAGAGTTGTGTTTCTCGTAAGGCGAGCTAGCGTTTGTTTTCCAGTCTTAAATGGAGTTGAATCACATGAAGTTTTTGGTACTACGAGCAAGAGTTGTTTTCTGGTAAAGAAAGTCACTATTGCGCTCCCATTGCCATACACAGGGCAAATAGCACTCGCGTCTGTTCCCAGCAAGTACAGTGTATTGGAATGAAGAGGAGCTACTGTTCTTGTCAGTTTCCTAAGCAGAGTTGAACTAGATATGGCCCGTGTTTGTAGGATGCACAGTTCTTTTGTTCTGAGCAAGCTCACTGTTCTGGCCCTATAGGAAACACAGTAGAGTAGAAGAGTGCTCTTTTCTCAAAAGCAGAGTGTGTTTCTTGTAAAACGAGCTATTGTTTGTTTCCCAGTCCTAAATGGAGTTGAGTCATATGCAGTTGCTGTTCCTAAGAGCAAGAGTTGTTTTCTGATAAGAAGAGTCACTGTTGCGCTCCCATTGTCATACACAGGGCAAATAGCACATGCTTCTGTTCCCAGCAATCACAGTGTATTGGATTGAACAGGAGATACTGTTCTTGTCAGTTTCCTAAGCAGAGTTGAAATAGATATGTCCCATGTGTGTAGGAAGCACAGTTCTTTTGTTCTGAGCAAGCTCACTGTTCGGACCTCAGTGGAAACACAGTAGCGTAGACAACTGCTCTTTTCTCAAAAGCAGAGTGTGTTTCTTGTAAGATGAGCTAGTGTTTGTTTCCCAGTCAGAAATGGAGTTGAATCACATGCAGTTTCTATTCCTAAGAGCAATAGATGTTTTCTGTTAAGAAGAGTCACTATTGTGCTCCCATTGCCATACACAGGGCAAGTAGCACTGGCCTCTGTTCCCAGCAAGTACAGTGTATTTGACTGAAGAGGAGCTCCTGTTCTTATCAGTTTCCTAAGCAGAGTTGAACTAGATATGGCCCATGTGTGTAGGAAGCACAGTTCATTTGTTCTCAGCAAGCTCACTGTTCGGACCCCATAGGAAACACAGTAGAGTAGAAGAGTGCTCTTTTCTCAAAAGCATAGTGTGTTTCTTGCAAGGGAAACTAGCATTTGTTTCTCAGTCCTAAATGGAGTTGAATCCCATGCAGTTTCTGGTCCTATGAGCAAGAGTTGTTTTCTGATAAGGAAAGTCACTATTGCACTCAAATTGCCATACACAGTGCAAATAGCAATCGCGTCTGTTCCCAGAAAGTACAGTGTATTGTACTGAAGAGGAGCTACTGTTCTTGTCAGTTTTCTAAGCAGAGTTGAACTAGATATGGCCCGTGTGTGTAGGAAGCACAGTTCTTTTGTTCTGAGCAAGCTCACTGTTCTGGCCCTATAGGAGACACAGTAGAGTAGAGGAGTGCTCTTTACTCAAAAGCAGAGTGTGTTTTTGTAAGGCGAGCTAGCGTTTGTTTCCCAGTCCTAAATGGAGTTGAATCACATGCAGTTTTTGGTACTACGAGCAAGAGTTGTTTTCTGGTAAGAAAGTGACTATTGTGCTCCCATTGCCATACACAGGGCAAATAGCACTCGCGTCTGTTCCCAGCAAGTACAGTGTATTGGAATGAAGAGGAGCTACTTTTCTTGTCAGTTTCCTAAGCAGAGTTGAACTAGATATGGCCCGTGTTTGTACGATGCACAGTTCTTTTGTTCTGAGCAAGCTGATTGTTCTGGCCCTATAGGAAACACAGTAGAGTAGAAGAGTGCTCTTTTCTGAAAAGCAGAGTGTGTTTCTTGTAAGGCGAGCTATTGTTTGTTTCCCAGTCCTAAATGGAGTTAAGTCACATGCAGTTGCTGTTCCTAAGAGCAAGAGTTGTTTTCTGATAAGAAGAGTCACTGTTGCGCTCCCATTGTCATACACAGGGCAAATAGCCCTCGCTTCTGTTCCCAGCAAGTACAGTGTATTGGACTGAACAGGAGCTACTGTTCTTGTCAGTTTCCTAAGCAGAGTTGAACTAGATATGTCCCGTGTGTAGGAAGCACAGTTCCTTTGTTCTGAGCAAGCTCACTGTTCTGGCCCTATAGGAAACACAGTAGAGTAGAAGAGTGCTCTTTTCTCAAAAGCAGAGTGTGTTTCTTGTAGGGCGAGCTAGCGTTTGTTTCCCAGTCCTAAATGGAGTTGAGTCACATGTAATTTCTGGTCCTACGAGTAAGAGTAGTTTTCTGGTAAGAAGAGTCACTATTGCGCTCCCATTGCCATACACAGGGCAAATAGCAATGACGTTTGTTCCCAGCATGTACACTGTATTGGACTGAAGAGGAGCTAGTGTTTTTGTCAGTTTTCTAAGCAGAGTTGAACTAGATATGGCCCGTGTGTGTAGGAAGCACAGTTCTTTTGTTCTGAGCAAGCTCACAGTTCGGACCCCAGAGGAAACACAGTAGCGTAGACGACTGCTCTTTTCTCAAAAGCAGAGTGTGTTTCTTGTAAGGCGAGCTAGCGTTTGTTTCCCAGTCCTAAATGGAGTTGAGTCACATGCAGTTTCTTGTCTTAAGAGCAAGAGATGTTTTCTGGTAAGAAGAGTCACTATTGTGCTCCAATTATCATACACAGGACAAATAGCACGGGCGTCTCTTACCAGCATGTACAGTGTATTGGACTGAAGAGGATCTCCTGTTCTTGTCAGTTTCCTAAGCAGAGTTGAACTAGATATGGCCCGTGTGTGTAGGAAGCACAGTTTTTTTGTTCTGAGCATGCTCACTGTTCTGGCCCTATAGGAAACACAGTACAGTAGAAGAGTGCTCTTCTCTCAAAAGCAGAGTGTTTTTCTTGTAAGAGGAACTAGCCTTTGTTTCCCAGTCCTAAATGGAGTTCAATCCCATGAAGTCTCGTCCTTCGAGAAAGAGTTGTTTTCTGGTAAGTAGAGTCACGATTGCCCTCCCATTGTCAGACACAGGGCAAATACCACTGACGTCTGTTCCCAGCATGTACAGTGTATTGGACTGAAGAGGAGCTACTGTTCTTGTCAGTTTCATAAGCAGAGTTGAACTAGATATGGTTCGTGTGTGTAGGAAGCACAGTTCTTTTGTTCTGAGCAAGCTCACTGTTCGGACTCCATAGTAAACACAGTAGAGTAGAAGAGTGCTCTTTTATAAAAAGCAGAGTGTGTTTCTTGTAAGGTGAGCTAGCGTTTATTTCCCAGTTGTAAATGGAGTTGAATCACATGCAGTTTCTGGTCCTACGAGCAAGAGTTGTTTTCTGGTAAGGAAAGTCACTATTGCACTCCCATTGCCATACACAGTGCAAATAGCAATCGCATCTGTTCCCAGGAAGTACAGCATATTGGACTAAAGAAGAGCTACTGTTCTTGTCAGTTTCATAAGCAGAGTTGAACTAGATATGGCCCGTGTGTGTAGGAAGCAAAGTTCTTTTGTTCTGACATGCTCACTGTTCTGGCCCTATAGGAGACACAGTAGAGTAGAAGAGTGCTCTTTTCTCAAAAGCAGAGTGTGTTTCTTGCAAGGGAAACTAGCGTTTGTTTCCCAGTCCTAAATGGAGTTGAATCCCATGCAGTTTCTGGTCCTATGAGCAAGAGTTGTTTTCTGATAAGGAAAGTCACAATTGCACTCCCATTGCCATACACAGTGCAAATAGCAATCGCGTCTTTTCCCAGCAAGTACAGTGTATTGGACTAAAGAGGAGCTACTGTTCTTGTCAGTTTCCTAAGCAGAGTTGAACTAGATATGGTCCGTGTGTGTAGGAAGCACAGTTCTTTTGTTCTGAGCAAGCTCACTGTTCTGGCCCTATAGGAGACACAGTAGAGTAGAAGAGTGCTCTTTTCTCAAAAGCAGAGTGTGTTTCTTGTAAGGCGAGCTAGCATTTGTTTCCCAGTCCTAAATGGAGTTGGGTCACATGCAGTTTCTGGTCCTACGAGCAAGAGTTTTTTCTGATAAGAAGAGTCACTATTGCGCTCTCATTGCCATACACAGTGCAAACAGCACTTGTGTCTGCTTCCAGCAAGTACAGTGTATTGTACTGAAGAGGAGCTACTGTTCTTTTCAGTTTCCTAAGCAGAGGTGAACTAGATATGGCCCGTGTGTTTAGGAAGCACAGTTCTTTTCTCCTGAGCAAGCTCACTGTTCGGACACCAAAGGAAAAACAGTAGAGTAGAAGAGTGCTCTTTTCTCAGAAGCAGAGTGTGTTTCTTGTAAGGCGAGCTAGCGTTTGTTTCCCAGTCCTAAATGGAGTTGAATCACATGCAGTTTCTCGTCCTAAGAGCAAGAGATGGTTTCTGGTAAGAAGAGTCACTATTGCGCTCCAATTGTATAACACAGGGCAAATAACAGGGGCGTCTGTTAGCAGCATGTACAGTGTATTGGACTGAAGAGGATCTACTGTTCTTGTCAGTTTCCTAAGCAGAGTTGAACTAGATATGGCGTGAGTGTGTAGGAAGCACAGTTCTTTTGTTCGAAGCATGCTCACTGTTCTGGCCCTATAGGAAACACAGTAGAGTAGAAGAGTGCTCTTTTCTCAAAAGCAGAGTGTGTTTCTTGTAAGGCGAGTTAGTGTTTGTTTCTCAGTTAGAAATGGAGTTGAATCACATGCAGTTTCTCTTCCTACGAGCAAGAGTTGTTTCCTGGTAAGAAGAGTCACTATTGTGCTCCAATTGCCATACACAGGGCAAGTAGCACTCTCGTCTGTTCCCAGCAAGTACAGTGTATTGTAATGAAGAGGAGATCCTGTTCTTTCAGTTTCCTAAGCAGAGTTGAACTAGATATGTCCCATGTGTGTAGGAAGCACAGTTCTTTGTTCTGAGCAGCTCTCTGTTCTGGCCCCAAAGGAAACACAGTAGAGTAGAAGAGTGCTCTTTTCTCAAAAGCAGAGTGTGTTTCTTGTAAGGCAAGCTAGCGTTTGTTTCCCAGTCCTAAATGTAGTTGAGTCACATACAGTTTCTGTTTCTACGTGCAAGAGTTGTTTTCTGGTAAGAAGAGTCACTGTTGCGCTCCCATTGTCAAACACAGTGCAAATAGCACTCGCGTCTGTTCCCAGCATTTACAGTGTATTGGACTGAAGAGGAGCTACTGTTCTAGTCAGTTTCCTAAGCAGAGTTGAACAAGATATGGCCCGTGTGTGTAGGAAGCACAGTTCTTTTGTTCTGAGCAAGCTCACTGTTCTGGAACTATAGGAAACACAGTAGAGTAGAAGAGTGGTTTTTTCTCAAAAGCAGAGTGTGATTCTGGTAAGGCGAGCTATTGTTTGTTTCCCAGTCAGAAATGGAGTTGAATCCCATGCAGTTTCTGGTCCTAGGAGCAAGAGTTTTTTTCTGCTAAGAAGAGTCACTATTGTGCTCCCTTTGCCATACACAGTGCAAATAGCACTCGCGTCTGTTCCCAACAAGTACAGTGTATTGGACTGAAGAGGAGCTCCTGTTCTTGTCAGTTTTCTAAGCAGAGTTGAACAAGATATGGCCCGTGTGTTTAGCAAGCACAGTTCTTTTGTCCTGAGCAAGCTCACTGTTCGGACACCAAAGGAAAAACAGTAGGGTAGAAGAGTGCTGTTTTCTCAAAAGCAGAGTGTGTTTCTTGTAAGGCGAGCTATTGTTTGTTTCCCAGTCCTAAATGGAGTTGAGTCACATGCAGTTTCTCGTCCTAAGAGCAAGAGATGTTTTCTGGTAAGAAGAGTCACTATTGTGCTCCAATTGTCATACCCAGGGCAAATAGCACGGGCGTCTGTTACCAGCATGTACAGTGTATTGGACTGAAAAGGATCTACTGTTCTTGTCAGTTTCCTATGCAGAGTTGAACTAGTTATGGCCCGTGTGTGTAGGTAGCACAGTTCTTTTGTTCTGAGCAAGCTCACTGTTCTGGCCTTATGGGAAACGCAGTAGATTTGAAGAATGCTCTTTCCTTAAAAGCAGAGTTGTGTTTCTCGTAAGGCGAGCTAGCGTTTGTTTTCCAGTCTTAAATGGAGTTGAATCACATGAAGTTTTTGGTACTACGAGCAAGAGTTGTTTTCTGGTAAAGAAAGTCACTATTGCGCTCCCATTGCCATACACAGGGCAAATAGCACTCGCGTCTGTTCCCAGCAAGTACAGTGTATTGGAATGAAGAGGAGCTACTGTTCTTGTCAGTTTCCTAAGCAGAGTTGAACTAGATATGGCCCGTGTTTGTAGGATGCACAGTTCTTTTGTTCTGAGCAAGCTCACTGTTCTGGCCCTATAGGAAACACAGTAGAGTAGAAGAGTGCTCTTTTCTCAAAAGCAGAGTGTGTTTCTTGCAAGGGAAACTAGCGTTTGTTTCCCAGTCCTAAATGGAGTTGAATCCCATGCAGTTTCTGGTGCTATGAGCAAGAGTTGTTTTCTGATAAGGAAAGTCACAATTGCACTCCCATTGCCATACACAGTGCAAATAGCAATCGCGTCTGTTCCCAGCAAGTACAGTGTATTGCACTAAAGAGGAGCTACTGTTCTTGTCAGTTTCCTAAGCAGAGTTGAACTAGATATGGTCCGTGTGTGTAGGAAGCACAGTTCTTTTGTTCTGAGCAAGCTCACTGCTCTGGCCCTATAGGAGACACAGTAGAGTAGAAGAGTGCTCTTTTCTCAAAAGCAGAGTGTGTTTCTTGTAAGGCGAGCAAGCATTTGTTTCCCAGTCCTAAATGGAGTTGGGTCACATGCAGTTTCTGGTCCTACGAGCAAGAGTTTTTTCTGATAAGAAGAGTCAGTATTGCGCTCTCATTGCCATACACAGTGCAAACAGCACTTGTGTCTGCTTCCAGCAAGTACAGTGTATTGTACTGAAGAGGAGCTACTGTTCTTGTTAGTTTCCTAAGCAGAGGTGAACTAGATATGGCCCGTATGTGTAGGAAGCACAGTTCTTTTGTTCTGAGCAAGCTCACTGTTCTGGCCCTATAGGAAACACTGTAGAGTAGAAGTGTGCTCTTTTCTCAAAAGCAGAGTGTGTTTCTTGTAAGGCGAGCTAGCGTTTGTTTCCCAGTCCTAAATGGAGTTGAATCACATGCAGTTTCTGGTCCTACGAGCAAGAGTTGTTTTCTGGTAAGAAGAGTCACTATTGCGCTCCCATTGCCATACACAGTGCAAAGAGCACGCGCGTCTGCTTCCAGCAAGTACAGTGTATTGGACTGAAGAGGAGCTACTGTTCTTGTCAGTTTCCTAAGCAGAGTTGAACTAGATATGGCCCGTGTGTGTAGGAAGCACAGTTCTTTTGTTCTGAGCAAGCTCACTGTTCGGACCCCAGTGGAAACACAGTAGCGTAGACAACTGCTCTTTTCTCAAAAGCAGAGTGTGTTTCTTGTAAGGTGAGCTAGTATTTGTTTCCCAGTCAGAAATGGAGTTGAATCACATGCAGTTTCTATTCCTAAGAGCAATAGATGTTTTCTGTTAAGAAGAGTCACTATTGTGCTCCCATTGCCATACACAGGGCAAGTAGCACTGGCCTCTGTTCCCAGCAAGTACAGTGTATTTGACTGAAGAGGAGCTCCTGTTCTTATCAGTTTCCTAAGCAGAGTTGAACTAGATATGGCCCATGTGTGTAGGAAGCACAGTTCATTTGTTCTCAGCAAGCTCACTGTTCGGACCCCATAGGAAACACAGTAGAGTAGAAGAGTGCTCTTTTCTCAAAAGCATAGTGTGTTTCTTGCAAGGGAAACTAGCATTTGTTTCTCAGTCCTAAATGGAGTTGAATCCCATGCAGTTTCTGGTCCTATGAGCAAGAGTTGTTTTCTGATAAGGAAAGTCACTATTGCACTCAAATTCCCATACACAGTGCAAATAGCAATCGCGTCTGTTCCCAGAAAGTACAGTGTATTGTACTGAAGAGGAGCTACTGTTCTTGTCAGTTTTCTAAGCAGAGTTGAACTAGATATGGCCCGTGTGTGTAGGAAGCACAGTTCTTTTGTTCTGAGCAAGCTCACTGTTCTGGCCCTATAGGAGACACAGTAGAGTAGAGGAGTGCTCTTTACTCAAAAGCAGAGTGTGTTTTTGTAAGGCGAGCTAGCGTTTGTTTCCCAGTCCTAAATGGAGTTGAATCACATGCAGTTTTTGGTACTACGAGCAAGAGTTGTTTTCTGGTAAGAAAGTGACTATTGTGCTCCCATTGCCATTCACAGGGCAAATAGCACTGGCGTCTGTTCCCAGCAAGTACAGTGTATTGGAATGAAGAGGAGCTATTTTTCTTGTCAGTTTCCTACGCAGAGTTGAACTAGATATGGCCCGTGTTTGTACGATGCACAGTTCTTTTGTTCTGAGCAAGCTGATTGTTCTGGCCCTATAGGAAACACAGTAAAGTAGAAGAGTGCTCTTTTCTGAAAAGCAGAGTGTGTTTCTTGTAAGGCGAGCTATTGTTTGTTTCCCAGTCCTAAATGGAGTTAAGTCACATGCAGTTGCTGTTCCTAAGAGCAAGAGTTGTTTTCTGATAAGAAGAGTCACTGTTGCGCTCCCATTGTCATACACAGGGCAAATAGCACTCGCTTCTGTTCCCAGCAAGTACAGTGTATAGGACTGAACAGGAGCTACTGTTCTTGTCAGTTTCCTAAGCAGAGTTGAACTAGATATGTCCCGTGTGTAGGAAGCACAGTTCCTTTGTTCTGAGCAAGCTCACTGTTCTGGCCCTATAGGAAACACAGTAGAGTAGAAGAGTGCTCTTTTCTCAAAAGCAGAGTGTGTTTCTTGTAGGGCGAGCTAGCGTTTGTTTCCCAGTCCTAAATGGAGTGGAGTCACATGTAATTTCTGGTCCTACGAGTAAGAGTAGTTTTCTGGTAAGAAGAGTCACTATTGCGCTCCCATTGCCATACACAGGGCAAATAGCAATGACGTTTGTTCCCAGCATGTACACTGTATTGGACTGAAGAGGAGCTAGTGTTCTTGTCAGTTTTCTAAGCAGAGTTGAACTAGATATGGCCCGTGTGTGTAGGAAGCACAGTTCTTTTGTTCTGAGCAAGCTCACAGTTCGGACCCCAGAGGAAACACAGTAGCGTAGACGACTGCTCTTTTCTCAAAAGCAGAGTGTGTTTCTTGTAAGGCGAGCTAGCATTTGTTTCCCAGTCCTAAATGGAGTTGAGTCACATGCAGTTTCTTGTCCTAAGAGCAAGAGATGTTTTCTGGTAAGAAGAGTCACTGTTGTGCTCCAATTGTCATACACAGGACAAATAGCACGGGCGTCTCTTACCAGCATGTACAGTGTATTGGACTGAAGAGGATCTCCTGTTCTTGTCAGTTTCCTAAGCAGAGTTGAACTAGATATGGCCCGTGTGTGTAGGAAGCACAGTTTTTTTTGTTCTGAGCATGCTCACTGTTCTGGCCCTATAGGAAACACAGTACAGTAGAAGAGTGCTCTTCTCTCAAAAGCAGAGTGTTTTTCCTGTAAGGGGAACTAGCCTTTGTTTCCCAGTCCTAAATGGAGTTCAATCCCATGCAGTCTGGTCCTAAGAGAAAGAGTTGTTTTCTGGTAAGAAGAGTCATGATTGCCCTCCCATTGTCAGACACAGGGCAAATACCACTGACGTCTGTTCCCAGCATGTACAGTGTATTGGACTGAAGAGGAGCTACTGTTCTTGTCAGTTTCATAAGCAGAGTTGAACTAGATATGGTTCGTGTGTGTAGGAAGCACAGTTCTTTTGTTCTGAGCAAGCTCACTGTTCGGACTCCATAGTAAACACAGTAGAGTAGAAGAGTGCTCTTTTATAAAAAGCAGAGTGTGTTTCTTGTAAGGCGAGCTAGCGTTTATTTCCCAGTTGTAAATGGAGTTGAATCACATGCAGTTTCTGGTCCTACGAGCAAGAGTTGTTTTCTGGTAAGGAAAGTCACTATTGCACTCCCATTGCCATACACAGTGCAAATAGCAATCGCACCTGTTCCCAGGAAGTACAGCGTATTGGACTAAAGAAGAGCTACTGTTCTTGTCAGTTTCATAAGCAGAGTTGAACTAGATATGGCCCGTGTGTGTAGGAAGCAAAGTTCTTTTGTTCTGAGCATGCTCACTGTTCTGGCCCTATAGGAGACACAGTAGAGTAGAAGAGTGCTCTTTTCTCAAAAGCAGAGTGTGTTTCTTGCAAGGGAAACTAGCGTTTGTTTCCCAGTCCTAAATGGAGTTGAATCCCATGCAGTTTCTGGTCCTATGAGCAAGAGTTGTTTTCTGATAAGGAAAGTCACAATTGCACTCCCATTGCCATACACAGTGCAAATAGCAATCGCGTCTGTTCCCAGCAAGTACAGTGTATTGCACTAAAGAGGAGCTACTGTTCTTGTCAGTTTCCTAAGCAGAGTTGAACTAGATATGGTCCGTGTGTGTAGGAAGCACAGTTCTTTTGTTCTGAGCAAGCTCACTGTTCTGGCCCTATAGGAGACACAGTAGAGTAGAAGAGTTCTCTTTTCTCAAAAGCAGAGTGTGTTTCTTGTAAGGCGAGCAAGCATTTGTTTCCCAGTCCTAAATGGAGTTGGGTCACATGCAGTTTCTGGTCCTACGAGCAAGAGTTTTTTCTGATAAGAAGAGTCAGTATTGCGCTCTCATTGCCATACACAGTGCAAACAGCACTTGTGTCTGCTTCCAGCAAGTACAGTGTATTGTACTGAAGAGGAGCTACTGTTCTTGTTAGTTTCCTAAGCAGAGGTGAACTAGATATGGCCCGTATGTGTAGGAAGCACAGTTCTTTTGTTCTGAGCAAGCTCACTGTTCTGGCCCTATAGGAAACACTGTAGAGTAGAAGTGTGCTCTTTTCTCAAAAGCAGAGTGTGTTTCTTGTAAGGCGAGCTAGCGTTTGTTTCCCAGTCCTAAATGGAGTTGAATCACATGCAGTTTCTGGTCCTACGAGCAAGAGTTGTTTTCTGGTAAGAAGAGTCACTATTGCGCTCCCATTGCCATACACAGTGCAAAGAGCACGCGCGTCTGCTTCCAGCAAGTACAGTGTATTGGACTGAAGAGGAGCTACTGTTCTTGTCAGTTTCCTAAGCAGAGTTGAACTAGATATGGCCCGTGTGTGTAGGAAGCACAGTTCTTTTGTTCTGAGCAAGCTCACTGTTCGGACCCCAGTGGAAACACAGTAGCGTAGACAACTGCTCTTTTCTCAAAAGCAGAGTGTGTTTCTTGTAAGGTGAGCTAGTATTTGTTTCCCAGTCAGAAATGGAGTTGAATCACATGCAGTTTCTATTCCTAAGAGCAATAGATGTTTTCTGTTAAGAAGAGTCACTATTGTGCTCCCATTGCCATACACAGGGCAAGTAGCACTGGCCTCTGTTCCTAGCAAGTACAGTGTATTTGACTGAAGAGGAGCTCCTGTTCTTATCAGTTTCCTAAGCAGAGTTGAACTAGATATGGCCCATGTGTGTAGGAAGCACAGTTCATTTGTTCTCAGCAAGCTCACTGTTCGGACCCCATAGGAAACACAGTAGAGTAGAAGAGTGCTCTTTTCTCAAAAGCATAGTGTGTTTCTTGCAAGGGAAACTAGCATTTGTTTCTCAGTCCTAAATGGAGTTGAATCCCATGCAGTTTCTGGTCCTATGAGCAAGAGTTGTTTTCTGATAAGGAAAGTCACTATTGCACTCAAATTCCCATACACAGTGCAAATAGCAATCGCGTCTGTTCCCAGAAAGTACAGTGTATTGTACTGAAGAGGAGCTACTGTTCTTGTCAGTTTTCTAAGCAGAGTTGAACTAGATATGTCCCGTGTGTAGGAAGCACAGTTCTTTTGTTCTTAGCAAGCTCACTGTTCGGACCCCATAGGAAACACAGTAGAGTAGAAGAGTGCTCTTTTCTCAAAAGCAGAGTGTGTTTCTTGTAGGGCGAACTAGCGTTTGTTTCCCAGTCCTAAATGGAGTTGAGTCACATGCAGTTTCTGGTCCTACGAGCAAGAGTAGTTTTCTGGTAAGAAGAGTCACTATTGAGCTCCCATTGTCATACACAGGGCAAATACCACTGGCGTCTGTTCCCAGCATGTACACTGTATTGGACTGAAGAGGAGCTACTGTTCTTGTCAGTTTCATAAGCAGAGTTGAACTAGATATGGCCCGTGTGTGTAGGAAGCAAAGTTCTTTTGCTCTGAGCAAGCTCACTGTTCTGGCCCTATAGGAAACACAGTAGAGTAGAAGAGTGCTCTTTTCTCAAAAGCAGAGTGTGTTTCTTGTAAGGCGAGCTAGCGTTTGTTTCCCAGTCCTAAATGGAGTTGAATCACATGCAGTTTCTGGTCCTACGAGCAAGAGTTGTTTTCTGGTAAGAAGAGTCACTATTGTGCTCCCATTGCCATACACAGTGCAAAGAGCCCTCGTGTCTGCTTCCATCAAGTACAGTGTATTGGACTGAAGAGGAGCTATGGTTCTTGTCAGTTTCCTAAGCAGAGTTGAACTAGATATGGCCCGTGTGTGTAGGAAGCACAGTTTTTTGTTCTGAGCAAGCTCACATTCGGACACCAGAGGAAACACAGTAGCATAGAAGACTGCTCTTTTCTCAAAAGCAGAGTGTGTTTCTTGTAAGGCGAGCTAGTGTTTGTTTCCCAGTCCTAAATGGAGTTGAGTCACATGCAGTTGCTGTTCCTAAGAGCAAGAGTTGTTTTCTGATAAGAAGAGTCACTGTTGCGCTCCAAGTGTCATACACAGTTCAAATAGCACATGCTTCTGTTCCAGCAAGTACAGTGTATTGGACTGAACAGGAGCTACTGTTCTTGTCAGTTTCCTAAGCAGAGTTGAACTAGATATGTCGCGTGTGTAGGAAGCACAGTTCTTTTGTTCTGAGCAAGCTCACTGTTCGCACCCCATAGGAAAAACAGTAGAGAAGAAGAGTGCTCTTTTCTCAAAAGCCGAGTGTGTTTCTTGTAGGGCGAACTAGCGTTTGTTTCCCAGTCCTAAATGGAGTTGAGTCACATGCAGTTTCTGGTCCTACAAGCAAGAGTTGTTTTCTGGTAAGAAGAGTCAGTATTGCACTCCCATTGCCACACAGTGCAAAGAGCACTCGCGTCTGCTTCCAGATAGTACAGTGTGTTGGACTGAAGAGGAGCTACTGTTCTTGTCAGTTTCCTAAGCAGAGTTGAACTAGATATGGCCCGTGTGTGTAGGAAGCACAGTTCTTTTGTTCTGAGCAAGCTTACAGTTCGGACCCCAGAGGAAACACAGTAGCGTAGACGACTGCTCTTTTCTCAAAAGCAGAGTGTGTTTCTTGTAAGGCGAGCTAGTGTTTGTTTCCCAGTCAGAAATGGAGTTGAATCACATGCAGTTTCTATTCCTAAGAGCAATAGATGTTTTCTGTTAAGAAGAGTCACTATTGTGCTCCCATTGCCATACACAGGGCAAGTAGCACCTGCGTCTGTTCCCAGCATGTACACTGTATTGGACTGAAGAGCAGCTACTGTTCTTGTCAGTTTCCTAAGCAGAGTTGAACTAGATATGGCTCATGTGTGTAGGAAGCACAGTTCTTTTGTTTTGAGCAAGCTCACTGTTCTGGCCCTATAGGAAACACAGTAGAGTAGAAGAGTGCTCTTTTCTCAAAAGCAGAGTGTGTTTTTTGTAAGGCGAGCTAGCGGTTGTTTCCCAGTCCTAAATGGAGTTGAGTCACATACAGTTTCTGTTCCTATGAGCAAGAGTTGTTTTCTGATAAGAAGAGACACTGTTGTGCTCCCATTGTCATACACAGTGCAAATAGCACTTGCGTCTGTTCCCAGCATTTACAGTGTATTGGACTGAAGAGGATCTACTGTTCTTGTCAGTTTCCTAAGCAGAATTGAACTAGATCTGGCCCGTGTGTGTAGGAAGCACAGTTCTTTTGTTCTGAGCAAGCTCACTGTTCTGGCGCTATAGAAAACACTGTAGAGTAGAACAGTGCTCTTTTCTCAAAAGCAGAGTGCGTTTCTTGTAAGGCGAGCTAGCATTTGTTTCCGAGTCCTAAATGGAGTTGAATCACATGCAGTTTCTGGTCCTACGAGCAAGAGGTGTTTTCTGGTAAGAAAAGTCACTACTGCGCTCCCATTGTCATACACAGGGCAAATAGCACTGGCGTCTGTTCCCAGCATGTACAGTGTATTGGACTGATGAGTATCTACTGTTCCGTCAGTTTCCTATGCAAAATTGAACTAGATATGGCCGTGTGTAGGAAGCACAATTCTTTTGTTCTGAGCAAGCTCACTGTTCGGACCCCATAGGAAACACAGTAGAGTAGATGAGTGCTCTTTTCTGAAAATCAGAGTGTGTTTCTTGTAAGGCGAGCTATTGTTTGTTTCCCAGTAAGAAATGGAGTTGAATCCCATGCAGTTTCTGGTCCTACGAGCAAGAGTTGTTTTCTGGTAATAAGAGTCACTATTGTGCTCCCATTGTCATACACAGGGCAAATAGCACTGGCGTCGGTTCCGAGCATGTACAGTGTATTTGACTGAAGAGGATCTACTGTTCTTCTCAGTTTCCTAAGCAGAGTTGAACTAGATATGGCCCGTGTGTGTAGGAAGCACAGTTCTTTTGTTCTGAGCAAGCTCACTGTTCTGGAACTATAGGAGACACAGTAGAGTAGAAGAGTGCTCTTTTCTCAAAAGCAGAGTGTGTTTCTTGTAGGCGAGCAAGCGTTTGTTTCCGAGTCCTAAATGGAGTTGGGTCACATGCAGTTTCTGGTTTTATGAGCAAGAGTTTTTTTCTGATAAGAAGAGTCACTATTGCGTTCTCATTGCCATACACAGTGCAAACAGCACTTGCATCTGCTTTCAGCAAGTACAGTGTATTGTACTGAAGAGGAGCTACTGTGCTTGTCAGTTTCCTAAGCAAAGTTGAACTAGATATGGCCCGTATGTGTAGGAAGCACAGCTCTTTTGTTCTGAGCAAGCTCACTGTTCTGGCCCTTTGGGAAACGCAGTACAGTTGAAGATGCTCTTTCCTCCTAAGCAGAGTGTGTTTCTTGTAAGGCAAGCTAGCATTTGTTTCCGAGTCCTAAATGGAGTTGAATCACATGCAGTTTTTGGTACTACGAGCAAGAGTTGTTTTCTGGTAAGAAAGTGACTATTGTGCTCCCTTTGCCATACACAGGGCAACTGGCACTCGCGTCTGTTCCCAGCAAGTACAGTGTATTGGACTGAAGAGGAGCTACTGTTCTTGTCAGTTTCCTAAGCAGAGTTGAACTAGATATGGCCCGTGTGTGTAGGAAGCACAGCTCTTTGGCTCT
The DNA here is from genome assembly GCF_949786415.1 of Peromyscus eremicus. NCBI lineage: Eukaryota > Metazoa > Chordata > Mammalia > Rodentia > Cricetidae > Peromyscus > Peromyscus eremicus. Next base: position 366,992 of record NW_026734450.1, on the reverse strand, counting down.
GAGCAAGCTCACTGTTCTGGCCCTATAGGAGACACAGTAGAGTAGAAGAGTGCTCTTTTCTCAAAAGCAGAGTGTGTTTCTTGTAAGGCAAGCTAGCATTTGTTTCCCAGTCCTAAATGGAGTTGGGTCACATGCAGTTTCTGGTCCTACGAGCAAGAGTTTTTTCTGAGAAGAGGAGTCACTATTGTGCTCTCATTGCCATACACTGTGCAAACAGCAGTTGCGTCTGCTTCCAGCAAGTACAGTGTATTGTACTGAAGAGGAGCTACTATTCTTGTCAGTTTCCTAAGCAGAGGTGAACTAGATATGGCCCGTACGTGTAGGAAGCACAGATCTTTTGTTCTGACTAAGCTCACTGTTCTGGCCCTATAGGAAACATAGTAGAGTAGAAGAGTGCTCTTTTCTCAAAAGCAGAGTGTGTTTCTTGTAGGGCGAACTAGCGTTTATTTCCCAGTCCTAAATGGAGTTGAGTCACATGCAGTTTCTGGTCCTACGAGCAAGAGTAGTTTTCTGGTAAGAAGAGTCACTATTGTGCTCCCATTGTCATACACAGGGCAAATAGCACTGGTGTCTGTTCCCAGCCTGTACACTGTATTGGACTGAAGAGGAGCTACTGTTCTTGTCAGTTTCCTAAGCAGAGTTGAAATAGATATCGCCCGTGTGTGTAGGAAGCACAGTTCTTTTGTTCTGAGCAAGCTCACAGTTCTGACACCAGAGGAAACACAGTAGCATAGAAGACTGCTCTTTTCTCAAAAGCAGAGTGTGTTTCTTGTAAGGCGAGCTAGTGTTTGTTTCCCAGTCCTAATAGGAGTTGAGTCACATGCAGTTGCTGTTCCTAAGTGCAAGAGTTGTTTTCTGGTAAGTAGAGTCACTGTTGCGCTCCAATTGTCATACACAGGGCAAATAGCACTCGATTCTGTTCCCAGCATTTACAGTGTATTGGACTAAAGAGGATCTACTGTTGTTGTCAGTTTCCTAAGCATAATTGAACTAGATATGGCCCGTGTGTGTAGGAAGCACAGTTCTTTTTTTCTGAGCAAGCTCACTGTTCTGGCGCTATAGAAAACACAGTAGAGTAGAAGAGTGCCCTTTTCTCAATAGCAGAGTGTGTTTCTTGTAAGGCGAGCTGGCGTTTGTTTCTGAGTCCTAAATGGAGTTGAATTGCATGCAGTTTCTGGTCCTACGAGCAAGAGGTGTTTTCTGGTAAGAAGAGTCACTACTGCGCTCCCATTGTCATACACAGGGCAAAAAGCACTGGCGTCTATTCCCAGCATGTACTGTGTATTGGACTGATGAGGATCTACTGTTCCATCAGTTTCCTAAGCAGAGTTGAACTAGATATGGCCCGTGTTTGTACGATGCACAGTTCTTTTGTGCTGAGCAAGCTCACTGTTCTGGACCTATAGGAAACACAGTAGAGTACAAGTGTGCTCTTTTCTGAAAAGCAGAGTGTGTTTCTTGTAAGGCGAGCTATTGCTTGTTTCCCAGTCCTAAATGGAGTTGAGTCACATGCAGTTGCTGTTCCTAAGAGCAAGAGTTGTTTTCTGATAAGAAGAGTCACTGTTGCGTTCCCATTGTCATACACAGGGCAAATAGCACTCGCTTCTGTTCCCAGCAAGTACAGTGTATTGGACTGAAGAGGAGCTACTGTTCTTGTCAGTTTCCTAAGCAGAGTTGAACTAGATATGGCCCGTGTGTGTAGGAAGCACAGTTCTTTTGCTCTGAGCAAGCTCACTGTTCGGGCCCTTTAGGAAACACAGTAGAGTAGAAGAGTGCTCTTTTCTCAAAAGCAGAGTGTGTTTCTTGTAGGGCGAACTAGCGTTTGTTTCCCAGTCCTAAATGGAGTTGAGTCACATGCAGTTTCTTCTCCTACGAGCAAGAGTAGTTTTCTGGTAAGAAGAGTCACTATTGTGCTCCCATTGTCATACACAGGGCAAATAGCACTGGTGTCTGTTCCCAGCCTGTACACTGTATTGGACTGAAGAGGAGCTACTGTTCTTGTCAGTTTCCTAAGCAGAGTTGAAATAGATATCGCCCGTGTGTGTAGGAAGCACAGTTCTTTTGTTCTGAGCAAGCTCACAGTTCCGACACCAGAGGAAACACAGTAGCATAGAAGACTGCTCTTTTCTCAAAAGCAGAGTGTGTTTCTTGTAAGGCGAGCTAGTGTTTGTTTCCCAGTCCTAATAGGAGTTGAGTCACATGCAGTTGCTGTTCCTAAGTGCAAGAGTTGTTTTCTGGTAAGTAGAGTCACTGTTGCGCTCCAATTGTCATACACAGGGCAAATAGCACTCGATTCTGTTCCCAGCATTTACAGTGTATTGGACTAAAGAGGATCTACTGTTGTTGTCAGTTTCCTAAGCATAATTGAACTAGATATGGCCCGTGTGTGTAGGAAGCACAGTTCTTTTTTTCTGAGCAAGCTCACTGTTCTGGCGCTATAGAAAACACAGTAGAGTAGAAGAGTGCCCTTTTCTCAATAGCAGAGTGTGTTTCTTGTAAGGCGAGCTGGCGTTTGTTTCTGAGTCCTAAATGGAGTTGAATTGCATGCAGTTTCTGGTCCTACGAGCAAGAGGTGTTTTCTGGTAAGAAGAGTAACTATTGTGCTCCCATTGTCATACACAGGGCAAATAGCACTGGTTTCTGTTCCCAGCATTTACACTGTATTGGACTGAAGAGGAGCTACTGTTCTTGTCAGTTTCCTAAGCAGAGTTGAACTAGATATGTCCCATGTGTGTAGGAAGCACAGTTCTTTTGCTCTGAGCAAGCTCACTGTTCTGGCCCTTTAGGAAACACAGTAGAGTAGAAGAGTGCTCTTTTCTCAAAAGCAGAGTGTGTTTTTTGTAAGGCGAGCTAGCGTTTGTTTCCCAGTCCTAAATGGAGTTGAATCAAATGCAGTTTCTGGTCCTATAAGCAAGAGTTGTTTTCTGGTAAGAAGAGTCACTATTGTGCTCCCATTGTCATACACAGGGAAAATATCACTGGCGTCTGTTCCAAGCTTGTACAGTGTATTGGACTGATGAGGATCTACTGTTCTTGTCAGTTTCCCAAGCAAAATTGAACTAGATATGGCCGTGTGTGTAGAAAGCACAGTTCTTTTGTTCTGAGCAAGCTCACTGTTCGGATCCCATAGGAAACACAGTAGAGTAGAAGAGTGCTCTTTTCTCAAAAGCTGAGGGTGTTTTTTGTAATGCAAGCTAGCTTTTGTTTCCCAGTCCTAAATGGAGTTGAGTCACATACAGTTTCTGTTCCTATGATCAAAGGTTGTTTTCTGATAAGAAGAGTCACTGTTGTGCTCCCATTGTCATACACAGTGCAAATAGCACTCGCGTCTCTTCCCTGCATTTACAGTGTATAGGAATGAAGAGGATCTACTGTTGTTGTCAGTTTCCTAAGAAGAATTGAACTAGATATGGCCCGTGTGTGTAGGAAGCACAGTTCTTTTCTTCTGAGCAAGCTATCTGTTCTGGCACTATTGGAAAAACATTAGCGTAGAAGAGTGCTCTTTTCTCAAACGCAGAGTGTGTTTTTTGTAAGGCGAGCTGGCGTTTGTTTCCCAGTCCTCAATGGAGTTGAGTCACATACAGTTTCTGTTCCTAGGAGCAAGGGTTGTTTTCTGAAAAGAAGAGTCACTGTTGCGCTCCCATTGTCATACACAGTGCAAATAGCACACGCGTCTGTTTTCAGCATTTACAATGTATTGGAATGAAGAGGAGCTTCTGTTCTTGTCAGTTTCCTAAGCAGAGTTGACCTAGATAAGGCCCGTGTTTTACGATGCACAGTTCTTTTGTTCTGAGCAAGCTCACTGTTCTGGCCCTATAGGAAACACAGTAGAGTAGAAGAGTGCTCTTTTCTGAAAAGCAGAGTGTGTTTCTTATAAGGCGAGCTATTGTTTGTTTCCCAGTCCTAAATGGAGTTGAATCACATGCAGTTTCTGTTCCTAAGAGCAAGAGTTGTTTTCTGATAAGAAGAGTCACTATTGCGCTCCCATTGCCATACACAGTGCAAAGAGCACTCGTGTGTTCTTCCAGCAAGAACTGTGTGTTGGACTGAAGAGGAGTTACTGTTCTTGTCAGTTTCCTAAGCAGAGTTGAAATAGATATGGCCCGTGTGTGTAGGAAGCACAGTCATTTTGTTCTGACCAAGCTCACAGTTCGGACCCCAGAGGAAACACAGTAGCGTAGAAGACTGCTCTTTTCTCAAAAGCAGAGTGTGTTTCTTGTAAGGCGAGCTAGTGTTTGTTTCCCAGTCCTAAATGGAGTTGAGTCACATGCAGTTGCTGTTCCTAAGAGCAAGAGTTGTTTTCTGGTAAGTAGAGTCACTGTGGCGCTCCCATTGTCATACACAGGGCAAATAGCACTCGATTCTGTTCACAGCAAGTACAGTGTATTGTTTTGAAGAGGAGCTACTGTTCTTGTCAGTTTCCTAAGCAGAGTTGAAATAGATATGTCCCACGTGTGTAGGAAGCAGAGTTCTTTTGTTCTGAGCAAGCTCACTGTTCGGACCCCATAGGAAACACAGTAGAGTAGAAGAGTGCTTTTTTCTCAAAAGCAGAGTGTGTTTTTTCTAGGGCGAGCAACCGTTTGTTTCCCAGTCTTAAATGGAGTTGCGTCACATGCAGTTTCTGTTCCTACGAGCAAGAGTTGTTTTCTGGTAAGAAGAGTCACTATTGCGCTCCCATTGCCATACACAGGACTTATAGCACTGGCGTCTGTTCCCAGCATGTACAGTGTATTGGACTGAAGAACAGCTACTGTTCTTGTCAGTTTCCTAAGCAGAGTTGAACTAGATATGGCTCATGTGTGTAGGAAGCACAGTTCTTTTGTTCTGAGCAAGCTTACTGTTCTGGCCCTATAGGAAACACAGTAGAGTATAAGAGTGCTCTTTTCTCAAAAGCAGAGTGTGTTTTTGTAAAGCAAGCTAGCGTTTGTTTCCCAGTCCTAAATGGAGTTCAGTCACACCCAGTTTTTGGTCCTACGAGCAAGAGTTGTTTTCTGGTAAGGAAAGTCATTATTGCGCTCCCATTGCTATACACTGTGCAAATCTCTCTCGTGTCTGTTCCCAGCAAGTACAGTGTATTGGACTGAATAGGGGCTACTGTTCTTGTCAGTTTCCTAAGCAGAGTTGAACTAGATATGGCCCGTACGTGTAGGAAGCACAGATCTTTTGTTCTGAGCAAGCTCACTGTTCTGGCCCTATAGGAAACATAGTAGAGTAGAAGAGTGCTCTTTTCTCAAAAGCAGAGTGTGTTTCTTGTAGGGCGAACTAGCGTTTATTTCCCAGTCCTAAATGGAGTTGAGTCACATGCAGTTTCTGGTCCTACGAGCAAGAGTAGTTTTCTGGTAAGAAGAGTCACTATTGTGCTCCCATTGTCATACACAGGGCAAATAGCACTGGTGTCTGTTCCCAGCCTGTACACTGTATTGGACTGAAGAGGAGCTACTGTTCTTGTCAGTTTCCTAAGCAGAGTTGAAATAGATATCGCCCGTGTGTGTAGGAAGCACAGTTCTTTTGTTCTGAGCAAGCTCACAGTTCTGACACCAGAGGAAACACAGTAGCATAGAAGACTGCTCTTTTCTCAAAAGCAGAGTGTGTTTCTTGTAAGGCGAGCTAGTGTTTGTTTCCCAGTCCTAATAGGAGTTGAGTCACATGCAGTTGCTGTTCCTAAGTGCAAGAGTTGTTTTCTGGTAAGTAGAGTCACTGTTGCGCTCCAATTGTCATACACAGGGCAAATAGCACTCGATTCTGTTCCCAGCATTTACAGTGTATTGGACTAAAGAGGATCTACTGTTGTTGTCAGTTTCCTAAGCATAATTGAACTAGATATGGCCCGTGTGTGTAGGAAGCACAGTTCTTTTTTTCTGAGCAAGCTCACTGTTCTGGCGCTATAGAAAACACAGTAGAGTAGAAGAGTGCCCTTTTCTCAATAGCAGAGTGTGTTTCTTGTAAGGCGAGCTGGCGTTTGTTTCTGAGTCCTAAATGGAGTTGAATTGCATGCAGTTTCTGGTCCTACGAGCAAGAGGTGTTTTCTGGTAAGAAGAGTCACTACTGCGCTCCCATTGTCATACACAGGGCAAAAAGCACTGGCGTCTATTCCCAGCATGTACTGTGTATTGGACTGATGAGGATCTACTGTTCCATCAGTTTCCTAAGCAGAGTTGAACTAGATATGGCCCGTGTTTGTACGATGCACAGTTCTTTTGTGCTGAGCAAGCTCACTGTTCTGGACCTATAGGAAACACAGTAGAGTACAAGTGTGCTCTTTTCTGAAAAGCAGAGTGTGTTTCTTGTAAGGCGAGCTATTGCTTGTTTCCCAGTCCTAAATGGAGTTGAGTCACATGCAGTTGCTGTTCCTAAGAGCAAGAGTTGTTTTCTGATAAGAAGAGTCACTGTTGCGTTCCCATTGTCATACACAGGGCAAATAGCACTCGCTTCTGTTCCCAGCAAGTACAGTGTATTGGACTGAAGAGGAGCTACTGTTCTTGTCAGTTTCCTAAGCAGAGTTGAACTAGATATGGCCCGTGTGTGTAGGAAGCACAGTTCTTTTGCTCTGAGCAAGCTCACTGTTCGGGCCCTTTAGGAAACACAGTAGAGTAGAAGAGTGCTCTTTTCTCAAAAGCAGAGTGTGTTTCTTGTAGGGCGAACTAGCGTTTGTTTCCCAGTCCTAAATGGAGTTGAGTCACATGCAGTTTCTTCTCCTACGAGCAAGAGTAGTTTTCTGGTAAGAAGAGTCACTATTGTGCTCCCATTGTCATACACAGGGCAAATAGCACTGGTGTCTGTTCCAAGCCTGTACACTGTATTGGACTGAAGAGGAGCTACTGTTCTTGTCAGTTTCCTAAGCAGAGTTGAAATAGATATCGCCCGTGTGTGTAGGAAGCACAGTTCTTTTGTTCTGAGCAAGCTCACAGTTCCGACACCAGAGGAAACACAGTAGCATAGAAGACTGCTCTTTTCTCAAAAGCAGAGTGTGTTTCTTGTAAGGCGAGCTAGTGTTTGTTTCCCAGTCCTAATAGGAGTTGAGTCACATGCAGTTGCTGTTCCTAAGTGCAAGAGTTGTTTTCTGGTAAGTAGAGTCACTGTTGCGCTCCAATTGTCATACACAGGGCAAATAGCACTCGATTCTGTTCCCAGCATTTACAGTGTATTGGACTAAAGAGGATCTACTGTTGTTGTCAGTTTCCTAAGCATAATTGAACTAGATATGGCCCGTGTGTGTAGGAAGCACAGTTCTTTTTTTCTGAGCAAGCTCACTGTTCTGGCGCTATAGAAAACACAGTAGAGTAGAAGAGTGCCCTTTTCTCAATAGCAGAGTGTGTTTCTTGTAAGGCGAGCTGGCGTTTGTTTCTGAGTCCTAAATGGAGTTGAATTGCATGCAGTTTCTGGTCCTACGAGCAAGAGGTGTTTTCTGGTAAGAAGAGTAACTATTGTGCTCCCATTGTCATACACAGGGCAAATAGCACTGGTTTCTGTTCCCAGCATTTACACTGTATTGGACTGAAGAGGAGCTACTGTTCTTGTCAGTTTCCTAAGCAGAGTTGAACTAGATATGTCCCATGTGTGTAGGAAGCACAGTTCTTTTGCTCTGAGCAAGCTCACTGTTCTGGCCCTTTAGGAAACACAGTAGAGTAGAAGAGTGCTCTTTTCTCAAAAGCAGAGTGTGTTTTTTGTAAGGCGAGCTAGCGTTTGTTTCCCAGTCCTAAATGGAGTTGAATCAAATGCAGTTTCTGGTCCTATAAGCAAGAGTTGTTTTCTGGTAAGAAGAGTCACTATTGTGCTCCCATTGTCATACACAGGGAAAATATCACTGGCGTCTGTTCCAAGCTTGTACAGTGTATTGGACTGATGAGGATCTACTGTTCTTGTCAGTTTCCCAAGCAAAATTGAACTAGATATGGCCGTGTGTGTAGAAAGCACAGTTCTTTTGTTCTGAGCAAGCTCACTGTTCGGATCCCATAGGAAACACAGTAGAGTAGAAGAGTGCTCTTTTCTCAAAAGCTGAGGGTGTTTTTTGTAATGCAAGCTAGCTTTTGTTTCCCAGTCCTAAATGGAGTTGAGTCACATACAGTTTCTGTTCCTATGATCAAAGGTTGTTTTCTGATAAGAAGAGTCACTGTTGTGCTCCCATTGTCATACACAGTGCAAATAGCACTCGCGTCTCTTCCCTGCATTTACAGTGTATAGGAATGAAGAGGATCTACTGTTGTTGTCAGTTTCCTAAGAAGAATTGAACTAGATATGGCCCGTGTGTGTAGGAAGCACAGTTCTTTTCTTCTGAGCAAGCTATCTGTTCTGGCACTATTGGAAAAACATTAGCGTAGAAGAGTGCTCTTTTCTCAAACGCAGAGTGTGTTTTTTGTAAGGCGAGCTGGCGTTTGTTTCCCAGTCCTCAATGGAGTTGAGTCACATACAGTTTCTGTTCCTAGGAGCAAGAGTTGTTTTCTGAAAAGAAGAGTCACTGTTGCGCTCCCATTGTCATACACAGTGCAAATAGCACACGCGTCTGTTTTCAGCATTTACAATGTATTGGAATGAAGAGGAGCTTCTGTTCTTGTCAGTTTCCTAAGCAGAGTTGACCTAGATAAGGCCCGTGTTTTACGATGCACAGTTCTTTTGTTCTGAGCAAGCTCACTGTTCTGGCCCTATAGGAAACACAGTAGAGTAGAAGAGTGCTCTTTTCTGAAAAGCAGAGTGTGTTTCTTATAAGGCGAGCTATTGTTTGTTTCCCAGTCCTAAATGGAGTTGAATCACATGCAGTTTCTGTTCCTAAGAGCAAGAGTTGTTTTCTGATAAGAAGAGTCACTATTGCGCTCCCATTGCCATACACAGTGCAAAGAGCACTCGTGTGTTCTTCCAGCAAGAACTGTGTGTTGGACTGAAGAGGAGTTACTGTTCTTGTCAGTTTCCTAAGCAGAGTTGAAATAGATATGGCCCGTGTGTGTAGGAAGCACAGTCATTTTGTTCTGACCAAGCTCACAGTTCGGACCCCAGAGGAAACACAGTAGCGTAGAAGACTGCTCTTTTCTCAAAAGCAGAGTGTGTTTCTTGTAAGGCGAGCTAGTGTTTGTTTCCCAGTCCTAAATGGAGTTGAGTCACATGCAGTTGCTGTTCCTAAGAGCAAGAGTTGTTTTCTGGTAAGTAGAGTCACTGTGGCGCTCCCATTGTCATACACAGGGCAAATAGCACTCGATTCTGTTCACAGCAAGTACAGTGTATTGTTTTGAAGAGGAGCTACTGTTCTTGTCAGTTTCCTAAGCAGAGTTGAAATAGATATGTCCCACGTGTGTAGGAAGCAGAGTTCTTTTGTTCTGAGCAAGCTCACTGTTCGGACCCCATAGGAAACACAGTAGAGTAGAAGAGTGCTTTTTTCTCAAAAGCAGAGTGTGTTTTTTCTAGGGCGAGCAACCGTTTGTTTCCCAGTCTTAAATGGAGTTGCGTCACATGCAGTTTCTGTTCCTACGAGCAAGAGTTGTTTTCTGGTAAGAAGAGTCACTATTGCGCTCCCATTGCCATACACAGGACTTATAGCACTGGCGTCTGTTCCCAGCATGTACAGTGTATTGGACTGAAGAACAGCTACTGTTCTTGTCAGTTTCCTAAGCAGAGTTGAACTAGATATGGCTCATGTGTGTAGGAAGCACAGTTCTTTTGTTCTGAGCAAGCTTACTGTTCTGGCCCTATAGGAAACACAGTAGAGTATAAGAGTGCTCTTTTCTCAAAAGCAGAGTGTGTTTTTGTAAAGCAAGCTAGCGTTTGTTTCCCAGTCCTAAATGGAGTTCAGTCACACCCAGTTTTTGGTCCTACGAGCAAGAGTTGTTTTCTGGTAAGGAAAGTCATTATTGCGCTCCCATTGCTATACACTGTGCAAATCTCTCTCGTGTCTGTTCCCAGCAAGTACAGTGTATTGGACTGAATAGGGGCTACTGTTCTTGTCAGTTTCCTAAGCAGAGTTGAACTAGATATGCCCCCTGTGTGTAGGAAGCACAGTTCTTTTGTTTTGAGCAAGCTCACTGTTCGGACCCCGTAGGAAACACAGTAGAGTAGAAGAGTGCTCTTCTCTCAAAAGCAGAGTGTGTTTTTTGTAAGGCAAGCTAGCGTTTGTTTCCCAGTCCTAAATGGAGTTCAGTCACATGCAGTTGCTGTTCCTAAGAGCAAGAGTTGTTTTGTGGTAAGGAAAGTCATTATTGTGCTCCCATTGCCATACACAGTGCAAATAGCTCTCGTGTCTGTTCCCAGCAAGTACAGTGTATTGGACTGAAGCGGAGCTACTGTTCTTGTCAGTTTCCTAAGCAGAGTTGAACTAGATATGGCCCCTGTGTATATGAAGCACAGTTCTTTTGTTCTGAGCAAGCTGACAGTTCTGGCCCTGTAGGAAACACAGTAGAGTAGAAGAGTGCTCTTTTCTCAAAAGCAGAGTGTGTTTCTTGTAAGGCGAGCTAGCGTTTGTTTCCCAGTCCTAAATGGAGTTGAGTCACATACAGTTTCTGTTCCTACGAGCAAGAATTGTTTTCTGATAAGAAGAGTCACTGTTGCGCTCCCATTGTCATACACAGTACAAATAGCACACGAGTCTGTTCCCAGCATTTAAAGTGTATTGGACTGAAGAGGATCTACTGTTGTTGTCAGTTTCCTAAGCAGAATTGAACTAGATATGGCCCGTGTGTGTAGGAGGCACAGTTCTTTTTTTCTGAGCAAGCTAATTGTTCTGGCACTATTGAAAACACTGTAGAGTAGAAGAGTGCTCTTTTCTCAAAAGCAGAGTGTGTTTCTTGTAAGGAGAGCTAGCGTTTGTTTTCCAGTCCTAAATGGAGTTGAGTCACATACAGTTTCTGTTCCTATGAGCAAGAGTTGTTTTCTAATAAGAAGAGTCACTGTTGCGCTCCAATTGTCATACACAGTGCAAATAGCACTCACGTATGTTCCCAGCATTTACAGTGTATTGGACTGAAGAGGAGCAACTGTTCTTGTCAGTTTCCTAAGCAGAGTTGAACTAGATATGGCCCGTGTGTGTAGGAGGCACAGTTCTTTTGTTCTGAGCAAGCTCACTGTTCTGGCGCTATAGAAAACACAGTAGAGTAGAAGACTGCTCTTTTCTCAAAAGCAGAGTGTTTTTCTTGTAAGGCGAGCTAGCTTTTGTTTCACAGTCCTAAATGGAGTTGAATCACATGCCGTTTCTGGTCCTACAAGCAAGAGTTGTTTTCTGCTAAGAAGAGTCACTACTGCGCTCCCATTGACATACAGAGGGCAAATAGCACTCGCGTCTTTTCCCAGCATGTACAGTGTATTGCACTGAAGAGGTTCTACTGTTCTTGTCAGTTTCCTTAGCAGAGTTGAACGAGATATGGCCCGTGTGTGTAGGAAGCACAGTTCTTTTGTTTTGAGCAAGCTCACTGTCCTGGCCCTATAGGAAACACAGTAGAGTAGAAGAGTGCTCTTTTCTCAAAAGCAGAGTGTGTTTATTGTAAGGCGAGCTAGTGTTTGTTTCCCAGTCCTAAATGAAGTTGAGTCACATGCAGTTTTTGGTACTACGAGCAAGAGTTGTTTTCTGGTAAGGAAAGTCACTATTGCGCTCCCTTTGCCATACACAGTGCAAATAGCACTCGCCTCTGTTCCCAGCATGTACAGTGTATTGGACTGAAGAGGAGCTACTGTTCTTGTCAGTTTCCTAAGCAGAGTTGAACTAGATATTGCTTATGTGTGTAGGAAGCACAGTTCTTTTGTTCTGAGCAAGCTCACTGTTCTGGCCCTGAAGGAAACACAGTAGAGTAGAAGAGTGCTCTTTTCTCAAAAGCAGAGTGTGTTTCTTGTAAGGCGAGCTAGCGTTTGTTTCCCAGTCCTAAATGGAGTTATCACATGCAGTTTCTGTACCTGCAAGCAAGAGTTGTTTTCTGGTAAGAAGAGTCACTATAGGGCTCCCATATCCATACACAGGGTAAATAGCACTGGCGTCTGTTCCCAGCATGTACAGTGTATTGGAGTGAAGAGGAGCTACTGTTCTTGTCAGTTTCCTAAGCAGAGTTGAACTAGATGTGGCCTGTGAGAGTAGGAAGCACAGTTCTTTTGTTCTGAGCAAGCTGACAGTTCTGGCCCTGTAGGAAACACTGTAGAGTAGAAGAGTGCTCTTTTCTCAAAAGCAGAGTGTGTTTCTAGTAAGGCGAGCTAGCATTTGTTTCCCAGTCCTAAAGGGAGTTGAATCACATGCCGTTTCTGGTCCTAGGAGCAAGAGTTGTTTTCTGGTCAGAAGAGTCACTATTGCGCTCCCATTGCCATACACAGTGCAAGTAGCACTCGCGTCTGTTCCCAGCAAGTACAGTGTATTGGACTGAAGAGGAGCTACTGTTCTTGTCAGTTTCCTAAGCAGAGTTGAACTAGATATAGCCCCTGTGTGTAGGAAGCACAGTTCTTTTGTTGTGAGCAAGCTCACTGTTCGGACCCCATAGGAAACACAGTAGAGTAGAAGAGTGCTATTTTCTCAAAAGCAGAGAGCGTTTTTTGTAGGGCGAGCTAGCGTTTGTATCCCAGTCTTAAATGGAGTTGAATCACATGCAGTTTCAGGTCCTATGAGCAAGAGTTGTTTTCTGGTAAGAAGAGTCACTATTGCGCTCCCACTGCCATACACAGGGCAAATAGCACTGGCATCTGTTCCCAGCATGTACAGTGTATTGGACTGAAGAGGAGCTACTGTTCTTGTCAGTTTCCTAAGCAGAGTTGAACTAGATATGGCCTGTGAGTGTAGGAATCACAGTTTTTTTGTTCTGAGCAAGCTGATAGTTCTGGCCCTGAAGGAAACACAGTAGAGTAGAAGAGTGCTCTTTTCTCAAAAGCAGAGTGTGTTTCTTGTAAGGCGAGCTAGCGTTTGTTTCCCAGTCCTAAATTGCGTTGAATCACATGCAGTTTCTGGTCCTAAGATCAAGAGTTTTTTTCTGGTAAGAAGAGTCACTATTGCGCTCCCATTGCCATACACAGTGCAAGTAGCACTCGCGTCTGTTCCCAGCCAGTACAGTGTATTGAACTGAAGAGGAGCTACTGTTCTTGTCACTTTCCTAAGCAGAGTTGAACAGATTGGCCCGTGTGTGTAGGAAGCACAGTTCTTTTGTTGTGAGCAAGCTCACTGTTCTGGCCCTATAGGAAACACAGTAGAGTAGAAGAGTGCTCTTTTCTCAAAAGCAGAGTGTGTTTCTTGTAAGGCGAGCTAGTGTTTGTTTCCCAGTCCTAAATGGAGTTGAGTCACATGCAGTTGCTGTTCCTAAGAGCAAGAGTTGTTTTCTGGTAAGTAGAGTCACTGTTGCGCTCCCATTGTCATACACAGGGCAAATAGCACTCGATTCTCTTCCCAGCAAGTACAGTGTATTGTACTGAAGAGGAGCTACTGTTCTTGTCAGTTTCCTAAGCAGAGTTGAAATAGGTATGTCCCATGTGTGTAGGAAGCAGAGTTCTTTTGTTCTGAGCAAGCTCACTGTTCGGACCCCATAGGAAACACAGTAGAGTAGAAGAGTGCTTTTTTCTCAAAAGCAGAGTGTGTTTTTTGTAGGGCGAGGTAGCGTTTGTTTCCCAGTCTTAAATGGAGTTGAGTCACATGCAGTTTCTGGTCCTACGAGCATGAGTTGTTTTCTGGTAAGAAGAGTCACTATTGCGCTCCCATTGTCATACACAGGGCAAATAGCACTGGCGTCTGTTCCCAGCATGTACAGTGTATTGGACTGAAGAGCAGCTACTGTTCTTGTCAGTTTCCTAAGCAGAGTTGAACTAGATATTGCTTATGTGTGTAGGAAGCACAGTTCTTTTGTTCTGAGCAAGCTCACTGTTCTGGCCCTATAGGAAACACAGTAGAGTAGAAGAGTGCTCTTTTCTCAAAAGCAGTGTGTGTTTTTTGTAAAGCAAGCTGGCGTTTGTTTCCCAGTCCTAAATGGAGTTCAGTCACACACAGTTTTTGGTCCTACGAGCAAGAGTTGTTTTCTGGTAAGGAAAGTCATTATTGCGCTCCCATTGCCATACACAGTGCAAATCGCTCTCGTGTCTGTTCCCAGCAAGTACAGTGTATTGGACTGAAGAGGAGCTACTGTTCTTGTCAGTTTCCTAAGCAGAGTTGAACTAGATATGGCCCCTGTGTGTAGGAAGCACAGTTCTTTTGTTTTGAGCAAGCTCACTGTTCGGACCCCGTAGGAAACACAGTGGAGTAGAAGAGTGCTCTTTTCTCAAAAGCAGAGTGTGTTTTTTGGAAGGCAAGCTAGCGTTTGTTTCCTAGTCCTAAATGGAGTTGAGTCACATGCAGTTGCTGTTCCTAAGAGCAAGAGTTGTTTTCTGGTAAGGAAAGTCATTATTGTGCTCCCATTGCCATACACAGTGCAAATAGCTCTCGTGTCTGTTCCCAGCAAGTACAGTGTATTGGACTGAAGCGGAGCTACTGTTCTTGTCAGTTTCCTAAGCAGAGTTGAACTAGATATGGCCCCTGTGTATATGAAGCACAGTTCTTTTGTTCTGAGCAAGCTGACAGTTCTGGCCCTGTAGGAAACACAGTAGAGTAGAAGAGTGCTCTTTTCTCAAAAGCAGAGTGTGTTTCTTGTAAGGCGAGCTAGCGTTTGTTTCCCAGTCCTAAATGGAGTTGAATCACATGCAGTTTCTGGTCCTACGAGCAAGAGTTTTTTTCTGGTAAGACGAGTCACTATTGCGCTCCCATTGCCATACACAGTGCAAGTAGCACTCGCGTCTGTTCCCAGCAAGTACAGTGTATTGGACTGAAGAGGAGCTACTGTTCTTGTCAGTTTCCTAAGCAGAGTTGAACTAGATATAGCCCGTGTTTGTATGATGCACAGTTCTTTTGTTCTGAGCAAGATCACTGTTCGGAACCCATAGGAAACACAGTAGAGTAGAAGAGTGCTCTTTTCTGAATAGCAGAGTGTGTTTCTTGTAAGGCGAGCTAGCGTTTGTTTCCCAGTCCTAAATGGAGTTGAGTCACATACAGTTTCTGTTCCTACAAGCAAGAATTGTTTTCTGATAAGAAGAGTCACTGTGGTGCTCCCATTGTCATACACAGTACAAATAGCAGTCGTGTCTGTTCCCAGCATTTAAAGTGTATTGGACTGAAGAGGATCTACTGTTGTTGTCAGTTTCCTAAGCAGAATTGAACTAGATACGGCCAGTGTGTGTAGGAAGCACAGTTCTTTTTTTCTGAGCAAGCTAATTGTTCTGGCACTATTGGAAACACTGTAGAGTAGAAGAGTGCTCTTCTCTCAAAAGCAGAGTGTGTTTCTTGTAAGGAGAGCTAGCGTTTGTTTCCCAGTCCTAAATGGAGTTGAGTCACATACAGTTTCTGTTCCTATGAGCAAGAGTTGTTTTCTAATAAGAAGAGTCACTGTTGCACTCCAATTGTCAAACACAGTGCAAATAGCACTCACATATGTTCCCAGCATTTACAGTGTATTGGACTGAAGAGGAGCAACTGTTCTTGTCAGTTTCCTAAGCAGAGTTGAACTAGATATGGCCCGTGTGTGTAGGAGGCACAGTTCTTTTGTTCTGAGCAAGCTCACTGTTCTGGCGCTATAGAAAACACAGGAGAGTAGAAGACTGCTCTTTTCTTAAAAGCAGAGTGTTTTTCTTGTAAGGCGAGCTAGCTTTTGTTTCACAGTCCTAAATGGAGTTGAGTCACATGCAGTTTCTGGTCCTACAAGCAAGAGTTGTTTTCTGCTAAGAAGAGTCACTACTGCGCTCCCATTGTCATACACAGGGCAAATAGCACTCGCGTCGGTTCCCAGCATGTACAGTGTATTGCACTGAAGAGGTTCTACTGTTCTTGTCAGTTTCCTAAGCAGAGTTGAACGAGATATGGCCCGTGTGTGTAGGAAGCACAGTTCTTTTGTTTTGAGCAAGCTCACTGTCCTGGCCCTATAGGAAACACAGTAGAGTAGAAGAGTGCTCTTTTCTCAAAAGCAGAGTGTGTTTATTGTAAGGCGAGCTAGTGTTTGTTTCCCAGTCCTAAATGAAGTTGAGTCACATGCAGTTTTTGGTACTACGAGCAAGAGATGTTTTCTGGTAAGGAAAGTCACTATTTCGCTCCCTTTGCCATACACAGTGCAAATAGCACTCGCCTCTGTTCCCAGCAATTACAGTGTATTGGACTGAAGAGGAGCTACCGTTCTTGTCAGTTTCCTAAGCAGAGTTGAACTAGATATGTCCCGTGTTTGTACAATGCACAGTTCTTTTGTTCTGAGCAAGCCCACTGTTCAGAACCCATAGGAAACACAGTAGAGTAGAAGAGTGCTCTTTTCTCAAAAGCAGAGTGTGTTTCTTGTAAGGTGAGCTAGCGTTTGTTTCCCAGTCCTAAATGGAGTTATCACATGCAGTTTCTGTACCTACGAGCAAGAGTTATTTTCTGGTAAGAAGAGTCACTATTGGGCTCCCATATCCATACACAGGGCAAATAGCACTGGCGTCTGTTCCCAGCATGTACAGTGTATTGGACTGAAGAGGAGCTACTGTTCTTGTCAGTTTCCTAAGCAGAGTTGAACTAGATATGGCCTGTGAGTGTAGGAAGCACAGTTCTTTTGTTCTGAGCAAGCTGACAGTTCTGGCCCTGTAGGAAACACTGTAGAGTAGAAGAGTGCTCTTTTCTCAAAAGCAGAGTGTGTTTCTAGTAAGGCGAGCTAGCATTTGTTTCCCAGTCCTAAAGGGAGTTGAATCACATGCAGTTTCTGGTCCTAGGAGCAAGAGTTGTTTTCTGGTCAGAAGAGTCACTATTGCGCTCCCTTTGCCATACACAGTGCAAGTAGCACTCGCGTCTGTTCCCAGCAAGTACAGTGTATTGCACTGAAGAGGAGCTACAGTTCTTGTCAGTTTCCTAAGCAGAGTTGAACTAGATATGGTCCCTGTGTGTAGGAAGCACAGTTCTTTTGTTCTGAGCAAGCTCACTGTTCGGACCCCATAGGAAACCCAGTAGAGTAGAAGAGTGCTATTTTCTCAAAAGCAGAGTGCGTTTTTTGTAGGGCGAGCTAGCGTTTGTTTCCCAGTCTTAAATGGAGTTGATTCACATGCAGTTTCAGGTCCTACGAGCAAGAGTTGTTTTCTGGTAAAAAAGAGTCACTATTGCGCTCCCACTGCCATACACAGGGCAAATAGCACTGGCATCTGTTCCCAGCATGTACAGTGTATTGGACTGAAGAGGGTCTACTGTTCTTGTCAGTTTCCTAAGCAGAGTTGAACTAGATATGGCCTGTGAGTTTAGGAAGCACAGTTCTTTTGTTCTGAGCAAGCTGATAGTTCTGGCCCTGTAGGAAACACAGTAGAGTAGAAGAGTGCTCTTTTCTCAAAAGCAGAGTGTGTTTCTTGTAAGGCGAGCTAGCGTTTGTTTCCCAGTCCTAAATGGAGGTGAATCACATGCAGTTTCTGGTCCTAAGAGCAAGAGTTTTTTTCTGGTAAGAAGAGTCACTATTGTGCTCCCATTGCCATACACAGTGCAAGTAGCACTCGCGTCTGTTCACAGCAAGTACAGTGTATTGAACTGAAGAGGAGCTACTGTTCTTGTCACTTTCTAAGCAGAGTTGAACTAGATTGGCCCGTGTGTGTAGGAAGCACAGTTCTTTGTTGTGAGCAAGCTCACTGTTCTGGCCCTATAGGAAACACAGTAGAGTAGAAGAGTGCTCTTTTCTCAAAAGCAGAGTGTGTTTCTTGTAAGGCAAGCTAGTGTTTGTTTTCCAGTCCTAAATGGAGTTTAGTCACATGCAGTTTTTGGTACTACGAGCAAGAGTTGTTTTCCGGTAAGGAAAGTCACTATTGCGCTCCCATTGTCATACACAGTACAAATAGCACTCGCGTCTGTTCCCAGCATTTAAAGTGTATTGGACTGAAGAGGATCTACTGTTGTTGTCAGTTTCCTAAGCAGAATTGAACTAGATACGGCCAGTGTGTGTAGGAAGCACAGTTCTTTTTGTCTGAGCAAGCTAATTGTTCTGGCACTATTGGAAACACAGTAGAGTAGGAGAGTGCTCTTTTCTCAAAAGCAGAGTGTGTTTCTAGTAAGGCGAGCTAGCATTTGTTTCCCAGTCCTAAAGCGAGTTGAATCACATGCAGTTTCTGGTCCTAGGAGGAAGAGTTGTTTTCTGGTCAGAAGAGTCACTATTGCGCTCCCATTGCCATACACAGTGGAGGTAGCACTCGCGTCTGTTCCCAGCATGTACAGTGTATTGGACTGAGGAGGAGCTACTGTTCTTGTCAGTTTCCTAAGCAGAGTTGAACTAGATATGGCCCCTGTGTGTAGGAAGCACAGTTCTTTTGTTCTGAGCAAGCTCACTGTTCTGACCCCATAGGAAACACAGTAGAGAAGAAGAGTGCTATTTTCTCAAAAGCAGAGTGCGTTTTTTGTAGGGCGAGCTAGCGTTTGTTTCCCAGTCTTAAATGGAGTTGATTCACATGCAGTTTCAGGTCCTATGAGCAAGAGTTGTTTTCTGGTAAGAAGAGTCACTATTGCGCTCCCACTGCCATACACAGGGCAAATAGCACTGGCATCTGTTCCCAGCATGTACAGTGTATTGGACTGAAGAGGATCTACTGTTCTTGTCAGTTTCCTAAGCAGAGTTGAACTAGATATGGCCTGTGAGTGTAGGAAGCACAGTTCTTTTGTTCTGAGCAAGCTGATAGTTCTGGCCCTGTAGGAAACACAGTAGAGTAGAAGAGTGCTCTTTTCTCAAAAGCAGAGTGTGTTTCTTTTAAGGCGAGCTAGCGTTTGTTTCCCAGTCCTAAATGGAGTTGAATCACATGCAGTTTCTGGTCCTAAGAGCAAGAGTTTTTTTCTGGTAAGAAGAGTCACTACTGCGCTCCCATTGCCATACACAGTGCAAGTAGCACTCGCGTCTGTTCCCAGCAAGTACAGTGTATTGAACTGAAGAGGAGCTACTGTTCTTGTCACTTTCCTAAGCAGAGTTGAACTAGATTGGCCCGTGTGTGTATGAAGCACAGTTCTTTTGTTGTGAGCAAGCTCACTGTTCTGGCCCTATAGGAAACACAGTAGAGTAGAAGAGTGCTCTTTTCTCAAAAGCAGAGTGTGTTTCTTGTAAGGCGAGCTAGTGTTTGTTTCTCAGTCCTAAATGGAGTTGAGTTACATGCAGTTGCTGTTCCTAAGAGCAAGAGTTGTTTTCTGGTAAGTAGAGTCACTGTTGCGCTCCCATTGTCATACACAGGGCAAATAGCACTCGATTCTCTTCCCAGCAAGTACAGTGTATTGTACTGAAGAGGAGCTACTGTTCTTGTCAGTTTCCTAAGCAGAGTTGAAATAGATATGTCCCATGTGTGTAGGAAGCAGAGTTCTTTTGTTCTGAGCAAGCTCACTGTTCGGACCCCATAGGACACAGTAGAGTAGAAGAGTGCTTTTTTCTCAAAAGCAGAGTGTGTTTTTTGTAGGGTGAGCTAGCATTTGTTTCCCAGTCTTAAATGGAGTTGAGTCACATGCAGTTTCTGGTCCTACGAGCAAGAGTTGTTTTCTGGTAAGAAGAGTCACTATTGCGCTCCCATTGTCATACACAGGGCAAATAGCACTGGCGTCTGTTCCCAGCATGTACACTGTATTGGACTGAAGAGCAGCTACTGTTCTTGTCAGTTTCCTAAGCAGAGTTGAACTAGATATGGCTCATGTGTGTAGGAAGCACAGTTCTTTTGTTCTGAGCAAGCTCACTGTTCTGGCCCTATAGGAAACACAGTAGAGTAGAAGAGTGCTCTTTTCTCAAAAGCAGAGTGTGTTTTTTGTAAAGCAAGCTAGCGTTTGTTTCCCAGTCCTAAATGGAGTTCAGTCACACACAGTTTTTGGTCCTACGAGCAAGAGTTGTTTTCTGGTAAGGAAAGTCATTATTGCGCTCCCATTGCCATACACAGTGCAAATCGCTCTCGTGTCTGTTCCCAGCAAGTACAGTGTATTGGACTGAAGAGGAGCTACTGTTCTTGTCAGTTTCCTAAGCAGAGTTGAACTAGATATGGCCCCTGTGTGTAGGAAGCACAGTTCTTTTGTTTTGAGCAAGCTCACTGTTCGGAACCCATAGGAAACACAGTAGAGTAGAAGAGTGCTCTTTTCTCAAAAGCAGAGTGTGTTTTTTGTAAGGCGAGCTAGCGTTTGTTTCCCAGTCCTAAATGGAGTTGAGTCACATACAGTTTCTGTTCCTACAAGCAAGAATTGTTTTCTGATAAGAAGAGTCACTGTTGCGCTCCCATTGTCATACACAGTACAAATAGCAGTCGCGTCTGTTCCCAGCATTTAAAGTGTATTGGACTGAAGAGGATCTACTGTTGTTGTCAGTTTCCTAAGCAGAATTGAACTAGATACGGCCAGTGTGTGTAGGAAGCACAGTTCTTTTTTCTGAGCAAGCTAATTGTTCTTGCACTATTGGAAACACTGTAGCGTAGAAGAGTGCTCTTTTCTCAAAAGCAGAGTGTGTTTCTTGTAAGGAGAGCTAGCGTTTGTTTTCCAGTCCTAAATGGATTTGAGTCACATACAGTTTCTGTTCCTATGAGCAAGAGTTGTTTTCTAATAAGAAGAGTCACTGTTGCGCTCCAATTGTCATACACAGTGCAAATAGCACTCACGTATGTTCCCAGCATTTACAGTGTATTGGACTGAAGAGGAGCAACTGTTCTTGTCAGTTTCCTAAGCAGAGTTGAACTAGATATGGCCCGTGTGTGTAGGAGGCACAGTTCTTTTGTTCTGAGCAAGCTCACTGTTCTGGCGCTATAGAAAACACAGGAGAGTAGAAGACTGCTCTTTTCTTAAAAGCAGAGTGTTTTTCTTGTAAGGCGAGCTAGCTTTTGTTTCACAGTCCTAAATGGAGTTGAGTCACATGCAGTTTCTGGTCCTACAAGCAAGAGTTGTTTTCTGCTAAGAAGAGTCACTACTGCGCTCCCATTGTCATACACAGGGCAAATAGCACTCGCGTCGGTTCCCAGCATGTACAGTGTATTGCACTGAAGAGGTTCTACTGTTCTTGTCAGTTTCCTAAGCAGAGTTGAACGAGATATGGCAAAAGTGTTTAGGAAGCACAGTTCTTTTGTTTTGAGCAAGCTCACTGTCCTGGCCCTATAGGAAACACAGTAGAGTAGAAGAGTGCTCTTTTCTCAAAAGCAGAGTGTGTTTATTGTAAGGCGAGCTAGTGTTTGTTTCCCAGTCCTAAATGAAGTTGAGTCACATGCAGTTTTTGGTACTACGAGCAAGAGTTGTTTTCTGGTAAGGAAAGTCACTATTTCGCTCCCTTTGCCATACACAGTGCAAATAGCACTCGCCTCTGTTCCCAGCAATTACAGTGTATTGGACTGAAGAGGAGCTACCGTTCTTGTCAGTTTCCTAAGCAGAGTTGAACTAGATATGTCCCGTGTTTGTACAATGCACAGTTCTTTTGTTCTGAGCAAGCCCACTGTTCAGAACCCATAGGAAACACAGTAGAGTAGAAGACTGCTCTTTTCTCAAAAGCAGAGTGTGTTTCTTGTAAGGTGAGCTAGCGTTTGTTTCCCAGTCCTAAATGGAGTTATCACATGCAGTTTCTGTACCTACGAGCAAGAGTTATTTTCTGGTAAGAAGAGTCACTATTGGGCTCCCATATCCATACACAGGGCAAATAGCACTGGCGTCTGTTCCCAGCATGTACAGTGTATTGGACTGAAGAGGAGCTACTGTTCTTGTCAGTTTCCTAAGCAGAGTTGAACTAGATATGGCCTGTGAGTGTAGGAAGCACAGTTCTTTTGTTCTGAGCAAGCTGACAGTTCTGGCCCTGTAGGAAACACTGTAGAGTAGAAGAGTGCTCTTTTCTCAAAAGCAGAGTGTGTTTCTAGTAAGGCGAGCTAGCATTTGTTTCCTAGTCCTAAAGGGAGTTGAATCACATGCAGTTTCTGGTCCTAGGAGCAAGAGTTGTTTTCTGGTCAGAAGAGTCACTATTGCGCTCCCTTTGCCATACACAGTGCAAGTAGCACTCGCGTCTGTTCCCAGCAAGTACAGTGTATTGCACTGAAGAGGAGCTACAG
This sequence comes from Peromyscus eremicus, assembly GCF_949786415.1. Classification (NCBI taxonomy): domain Eukaryota; kingdom Metazoa; phylum Chordata; class Mammalia; order Rodentia; family Cricetidae; genus Peromyscus; species Peromyscus eremicus. The sequence goes on along the minus strand of NW_026734450.1, from coordinate 345,008 downwards.
TTCTTGTCAGTTTCCTAAGCAGAGTTGAACTAGATATGGTCCCTGTGTGTAGGAAGCACAGTTCTTTTGTTCTGAGCAAGCTCACTGTTCGGACCCCATAGGAAACACAGTAGAGTAGAAGAGTGCTATTTTCTCAAAAGCAGAGTGCGTTTTTTGTAGGGCGAGCTAGCGTTTGTTTCCCAGTCTTAAATGGAGTTGATTCACATGCAGTTTCAGGTCCTACGAGCAAGAGTTGTTTTCTGGTAAAAAGAGTCACTATTGCGCTCCCACTGCCATACACAGGGCAAATAGCACTGGCATCTGTTCCCAGCATGTACAGTGTATTGTACTGAAGAGGGTCTACTGTTCTTGTCAGTTTCCTAAGCAGAGTTGAACTAGATATGGCCTGTTAGTTTAGGAAGCACAGTTCTTTTGTTCTGAGCAAGCTGATAGTTCTGGCCCTGTAGGAAACACAGTAGAGTAGAAGAGTGCTCTTTTCTCAAAAGCAGAGTGTGTTTCTTGTAAGGCGAGCTAGCGTTTGTTTCCCAGTCCTAAATGGAGGTGAATCACATGCAGTTTCTGGTCCTAAGAGCAAGAGTTTTTTTCTGGTAAGAAGAGTCACTATTGCGCTCCCATTGCCATACACAGTGCAAGTAGCACTCGCGTCTGTTCACAGCAAGTACAGTGTATTGAACTGAAGAGGAGCTACTGTTCTTGTCACTTTCTAAGCAGAGTTGAACTAGATTGGCCCGTGTGTGTAGGAAGCACAGTTCTTTGTTGTGAGCAAGCTCACTGTTCTGGCCCTATAGGAAACACAGTAGAGTAGAAGAGTGCTCTTTTCTCAAAAGCAGAGTGTGTTTCTTGTAAGGCGAGCTAGTGTTTGTTTCCCAGTCCTAAATGGAGTTTAGTCACATGCAGTTTTTGGTACTACGAGCAAGAGTTGTTTTCCGGTAAGGAAAGTCACTATTGCGCTCCCATTGTCATACACAGTACAAATAGCACTCGCGTCTGTTCCCAGCATTTAAAGTGTATTGGACTGAAGAGGATCTACTGTTGTTGTCAGTTTCCTAAGCAGAATTGAACTAGATACGGCCAGTGTGTGTAGGAAGCACAGTTCTTTTTGTCTGAGCAAGCTAATTGTTCTGGCACTATTGGAAACACAGTAGAGTAGGAGAGTGCTCTTTTCTCAAAAGCAGAGTGTGTTTCTAGTAAGGCGAGCTAGCATTTGTTTCCCAGTCCTAAAGCGAGTTGAATCACATGCAGTTTCTGGTCCTAGGAGGAAGAGTTGTTTTCTGGTCAGAAGAGTCACTATTGCGCTCCCATTGCCATACACAGTGCAAGTAGCTCTCGCGTCTGTTCCCAGCAAGTACAGTGTATTGGACTGAGGAGGAGCTACTGTTCTTGTCAGTTTCCTAAGCAGAGTTGAACTAGATATGGCCTGTGAGTGTAGGAAGCACAGTTCTTTTGTTCTGAGCAAGCTGATAGTTCTGGCCCTGTAGGAAACACAGTAGAGTAGAAGAGTGCTCTTTTCTCAAAAGCAGAGTGTGTTTCTTGTAAGGCGAGCTAGCGTTTGTTTCCCAGTCCTAAATGGAGTTGAATCACATGCAGTTTCTGGTCCTAAGAGCAAGAGTTTTTTTCTGGTAAGAAGAGTCACTACTGCGCTCCCATTGCCATACACAGTGCAAGTAGCACTCGCGTCTGTTCCCAGCAAGTACAGTGTATTGAACTGAAGAGGAGCTACTGTTCTTGTCAGTTTCCTAAGCAGAGTTGAACGAGATATGGCCCGTGTGTGTATGAAGCACAGTTCTTTTGTTGTGAGCAAGCTCACTGTTCTGGCCCTATAGGAAACACAGTAGAGTAGAAGAGTGCTCTTTTCTCAAAAGCAGAGTGTGTTTCTTGTAAGGCGAGCTAGTGTTTGTTTCTCAGTCCTAAATGGAGTTGAGTTACATGCAGTTGCTGTTCCTAAGAGCAAGAGTTGTTTTCTGGTAAGTAGAGTCACTGTTGCGCTCCCATTGTCATACACAGGGCAAATAGCACTCGATTCTCTTCCCAGCAAGTACAGTGTATTGTACTGAAGAGGAGCTACTGTTCTTGTCAGTTTCCTAAGCAGAGTTGAAATAGATATGTCCCATGTGTGTAGGAAGCAGAGTTCTTTTGTTCTGAGCAAGCTCACTGTTCGGACACCATAGGACACAGTAGAGTAGAAGAGTGCTTTTTTCTCAAAAGCAGAGTGTGTTTTTTGTAGGGCGAGCTAGCATTTGTTTCCCAGTCTTAAATGGAGTTATGTCACATGCAGTTTCTGGTCCTACGAGCAAGAGTTGTTTTCTGGTAAGAAGAGTCACTATTGCGCTCCCATTGTCATACACAGGGCAAATAGCACTGGCGTCTGTTCCCAGCATGTACACTGTATTGGACTGAAGAGCAGCTACTGTTCTTGTCAGTTTCCTAAGCAGAATTGAACTAGATATGGCTCATGTGTGTAGGAAGCACAGTTCTTTTGTTCTGAGCAAGCTCACTGTTCTGGCCCTATAGGAAACACAGTAGAGTAGAAGAGTGCTCTTTTCTCAAAAGCAGAGTGTGTTTTTTGTAAAGCAAGCTAGCGTTTGTTTCCCAGTCCTAAATGGAGTTCAGTCACACACAGTTTTTGGTCCTACGAGCAAGAGTTGTTTTCTGGTAAGGAAAGTCATTATTGCGCTCCCATTGCCATACACAGTGCAAATCGCTCTCGTGTCTGTTCCCAGCAAGTACAGTGTATTGGACTGAAGAGGAGCTACTGTTCTTGTCAGTTTCCTAAGCAGAGTTGAACTAGATATGGCCGCTGTGTGTAGGAAGCACAGTTCTTTTGTTTTGAGCAAGCTCACTGTTCGGAACCCGTAGGAAACACAGTAGAGTAGAAGAGTGCTCTTTTCTCAAAAGCAGAGTGTGTTTTTTGTAAGGCAAGCTAGCGTTTGTTTCCCAGTCCTAAATGGAGTTGAGTCACATACAGTTTCTGTTCCTACAAGCAAGAATTGTTTTCTGATAAGAAGAGTCACTGTTGTGCTCCCATTGTCATACACAGTACAAATAGCAGTCGCGTCTGTTCCCAGCATTTAAAGTGTATTGGACTGAAGAGGATCTACTGTTGTTGTCAGTTTCCTAAGCAGAATTGAACTAGATACGGCCAGTGTGTGTAGGAAGCACAGTTCTTTTGTTCTGAGCAAGCTAATTGTTCTTGCACTATTGGAAACACTGTAGCGTAGAAGAGTGCTCTTTTCTCAAAAGCAGAGTGTGTTTCTTGTAAGGAGAGCTAGCGTTTGTTTTCCAGTCCTAAATGGATTTGAGTCACATACAGTTTCTGTTCCTATGAGCAAGAGTTGTTTTCTAATAAGAAGAGTCACTGTTGCGCTCCAATTGTCATACACAGTGCAAATAGCACTCACGTATGTTCCCAGCATTTACAGTGTATTGGACTGAAGAGGAGCAACTGTTCTTGTCAGTTTCCTAAGCAGAGTTGAACTAGATATGGCCCGTGTGTGTAGGAGGCACAGTTCTTTTGTTCTGAGCAAGCTCACTGTTCTGGCGCTATAGAAAACACAGTAGAGTAGAAGACTGCTCTTTCCTCAAAAGCAGAGTGTGTTTCTTGTAAGGCGAGCTAGCGTTTGTTTCCCAGTCCTAAATGGAGTTGAATCACATGCAGTTTCTGGTCCTACGAGCAAGAGATTTTTTCTGGTAAGAAGAGTCACTATTGCGCTCCCATTGCCATACACAGTGCAAGTAGCACTCGCGTCTGTTCACAGCAAGTACAGTGTATTGGACTGAAGAGGAGCTACTGTTCTTGTCAGTTTCCTAAGCAGAGTTGAACTAGATATAGCCCGTGTTTGTATGATGCACAGTTCTTTTGTTCTGAGCAAGCTCACTGTTCGGAACCCATAGGAAACACAGTAGAGTAGAAGAGTGCTCTTTTCTGAATAGCAGAGTGTGTTTCTTGTAAGGCGAGCTAGCATTTGTTTCCCAGTCCTAAATGGAGTTGAGTCACATACAGTTTCTGTTCCTACAAGCAAGAATTGTTTTCTGATAAGAAGAGTCACTGTGGTGCTCCCATTGTCATACACAGTACAAATAGCAGTCGCGTCTGTTCCCAGCATTTAAAGTGTATTGGACTGAAGAGGATCTACTGTTGTTGTCAGTTTCCTAAGCAGAATTGAACTAGATACGGCCAGTGTGTGTAGGAAGCACAGTTCTTTTTTTCTGAGCAAGCTAATTGTTCTGGCACTATTGGAAACACTGTAGAGTAGAAGAGTGCTCTTCTCTCAAAAGCAGAGTGTGTTTCTTGTAAGGAGAGCTAGCGTTTGTTTTCCAGTCCTAAATGGAGTTGAGTCACATACAGTTTCTGTTCCTATGAGCAAGAGTTGTTTTCTGGTAAGTAGAGTCACTGTTGCACTCCCATTGTCATACACAGGGCAAATAGCACTCGATTCTCTTCCCAGCAAGTACAGTGTATTGTACTGAAGAGGAGCTACTGTTCTTGTCAGTTTCCTAAGCAGAGTTGAAATAGATATGTCCCATGTGTGTAGGAAGCAGAGTTCTTTTGTTCTGAGCAAGCTCACTGTTCGGACCCCATAGGAAACACAGTAGAGTAGAAGAGTGCTTTTTTCTCAAAAGCAGAGTGTGTTTTTTGTAGGGCGAGCTAGCATTTGTTTCCCAGTCTTAAATGGAGTTGAGTCACATGCAGTTTCTGGTCCTACGAGCAAGAGTTGTTTTCTGGTAAGAAGAGTCACTATTGCGCTCCCATTGTCATACACAGGGCAAATAGCACTGGCGTCTGTTCCCAGCATGTACACTGTATTGGACTGAAGAGCAGCTACTGTTCTTGTCAGTTTCCTAAGCAGAGTTGAACTAGATATGGCTCATGTGTGTAGGAAGCACAGTTCTTTTGTTCTGAGCAAGCTCACTGTTCTGGCCCTATAGGAAACACAGTAGAGTAGAAGAGTGCTCTTTTCTCAAAAGCAGAGTGTGTTTTTTGTAAAGCAAGCTAGCGTTTGTTTCCCAGTCCTAAATGGAGTTCAGTCACACACAGTTTTTGGTCCTACGAGCAAGAGTTGTTTTCTGGTAAGGAAAGTCATTATTGCGCTCCCATTGCCATACACAGTGCAAATCGCTCTCGTGTCTGTTCCCAGCAAGTACAGTGTATTGGACTGAAGAGGAGCTACTGTTCTTGTCAGTTTCCTAAGCAGAGTTGAACTAAATATAGTCGGTGTGTGTAGGAAGCACAGTTCTTTTGTTTTGAGCAAGCTCACTGTTCGGACCCCGTAGGAAACACAGTAGAGTAGATGAGTGCTCTTTTCTCAAAAGCAGAGTGTGTTTTTTGTAAGGCAAGCTAGCGTTTGTTTCCCAGTCCGAAATGGAGTTGAGTCACATACAGTTTCTGTTCCTACAAGCAAGAATTGTTTTCTGATAAGAAGAGACACTGTTGCGCTCCCATTGTCATACACAGTACAAATAGCAGTCGCGTCTGTTCCCAGCATTTAAAGTGTATTGGACTGAAGAGGATCTACTGTTGTTGTCAGTTTCCTAAGCAGAATTGAACTAGATACGGCCAGTGTGTGTAGGAAGCACAGTTCTTTTTTTCTGAGCAAGCTAATTGTTCTGGCACTATTGGAAACACTGTAGCGTAGAAGAGTGCTCTTTTCTCAAAAGCAGAGTGTGTTTCTTGTAAGGAGAGCTAGCGTTTGTTTTCCAGACCTAAATGGATTTGAGTCACATACAGTTTCTGTTCCTATGAGCAAGAGTTGTTTTCTAATAAGAAGAGTCACTGTTGCGCTCCAATTGTCATACACAGTGCAAATAGCACTCACGTATGTTCCCAGCATTTACAGTGTATTGGACTGAAGAGGAGCAACTGTTCTTGTCAGTTTCCTAAGCAGAGTTGAACTAGATATGGCCCGTGTGTGTAGGAGGCACAGTTCTTTTGTTCTGAGCAAGCTCACTGTTCTGGCGCTATAGAAAACACAGTAGAGTAGAAGACTGCTCTTTCCTCAAAAGCAGAGTGTGTTTCTTGTAAGGCGAGCTAGCGTTTGTTTCCCAGTCCTAAATGGAGTTGAATCACATGCAGTTTCTGGTCCTACGAGCAAGAGATTTTTTCTGGTAAGAAGAGTCACTATTGCGCTCCCATTGCCATACACAGTGCAAGTAGCACTCGCGTCTGTTCACAGCAAGTACAGTGTATTGGACTGAAGAGGAGCTACTGTTCTTGTCAGTTTCCTAAGCAGAGTTGAACTACATATAGCCCGTGTTTGTATGATGCACAGTTCTTTTGTTCTGAGCAAGCTCACTGTTCGGAACCCATAGGAAACACAGTAGAGTAGAAGAGTGCTCTTTTCTGAATAGCAGAGTGTGTTTCTTGTAAGGCGAGCTAGCATTTGTTTCCCAGTCCTAAATGGAGTTGAGTCACATACAGTTTCTGTTCCTACAAAAAAGAATTGTTTTCTGATAAGAAGAGTCACTGTGGTGCTCCCATTGTCATACACAGTACAAATAGCAGTCGCGTCTGTTCCCAGCATTTAAAGTGTATTGGACTGAAGAGGATCTACTGTTGTTGTCAGTTTCCTAAGCAGAATTGAACTAGATACGGCCAGTGTGTATAGGAAGCACAGTTCTTTTTTTCTGAGCAAGCTAATTGTTCTGGCACTATTGGAAACACTGTAGAGTAGAAGAGTGCTCTTCTCTCAAAAGCAGAGTGTGTTTCTTGTAAGGAGAGCTAGCGTTTGTTTTCCAGTCCTAAATGGAGTTGAGTCACATACAGTTTCTGTTCCTATGAGCAAGAGTTGTTTTCTGGTAAGTAGAGTCACTGTTGCACTCCCATTGTCATACACAGGGCAAATAGCACTCGATTCTCTTCCCAGCAAGTACAGTGTATTGTACTGAAGAGGAGCTACTGTTCTTGTCAGTTTCCTAAGCAGAGTTGAAATAGATATGTCCCATGTGTGTAGGAAGCAGAGTTCTTTTGTTCTGAGCAAGCTCACTGTTCGGACCCCATAGGAAACACAGTAGAGTAGAAGAGTGCTTTTTTCTCAAAAGCAGAGTGTGTTTTTTGTAGGGCGAGCTAGCATTTGTTTCCCAGTCTTAAATGGAGTTGAGTCACATGCAGTTTCTGGTCCTACGAGCAAGAGTTGTTTTCTGGTAAGAAGAGTCACTATTGCGCTCCCATTGTCATACACAGGGCAAATAGCACTGGCGTCTGTTCCCAGCATGTACACTGTATTGGACAGAAGAGCAGCTACTGTTCTTGTCAGTTTCCTAAGCAGAGTTGAACTAGATATGGCTCATGTGTGTAGGAAGCACAGTTCTTTTGTTCTGAGCAAGCTCACTGTTCTGGCCCTATAGGAAACACAGTAGAGTAGAAGAGTGCTCTTTTCTCAAAAGCAGAGTGTGTTTTTTGTAAAGCAAGCTAGCGTTTGTTTCCCAGTCCTAAATGGAGTTCAGTCACACACAGTTTTTGGTCCTACGAGCAAGAGTTGTTTTCTGGTAAGGAAAGTCATTATTGCGCTCCCATTGCCATACACAGTGCAAATCGCTCTCGTGTCTGTTCCCAGCAAGTACAGTGTATTGGACTGAAGAGGAGCTACTGTTCTTGTCAGTTTCCTAAGCAGAGTTGAACTAGATATGGCCCCTGTGTGTAGGAAGCACAGTTCTTTTGTTTTGAGCAAGCTCACTGTTCGGACCCCGTAGGAAACACAGTAGAGTAGATGAGTGCTCTTTTCTCAAAAGCAGAGTGTGTTTTTTGTAAGGCAAGCTAGCGTTTGTTTCCCAGTCCGAAATGGAGTTGAGTCACATACAGTTTCTGTTCCTACAAGCAAGAATTGTTTTCTGATAAGAAGAGTCACTGTTGCGCTCCCATTGTCATACACAGTACAAATAGCAGTCGCGTCTGTTCCCAGCATTTAAAGTGTATTGGACTGAAGAGGATCTACTGTTGTTGTCAGTTTCCTAAGCAGAATTGAACTAGATACGGCCAGTGTGTGTAGGAAGCACAGTTCTTTTTTTCTGAGCAAGCTAATTGTTCTGGCACTATTGGAAACACTGTAGCGTAGAAGAGTGCTCTTTTCTCAAAAGCAGAGTGTGTTTCTTGTAAGGAGAGCTAGCGTTTGTTTTCCAGTCCTAAATGGATTTGAGTCACATACAGTTTCTGTTCCTATGAGCAAGAGTTGTTTTCTAATAAGAAGAGTCACTGTTGCGCTCCAATTGTCATACACAGTGCAAATAGCACTCACGTATGTTCCCAGCATTTACAGTGTATTGGACTGAAGAGGAGCAACTGTTCTTGTCAGTTTCCTAAGCAGAGTTGAACTAGATATGGCCCGTGTGTGTAGGAGGCACAGTTCTTTTGTTCTGAGCAAGCTCACTGTTCTGGCGCTATAGAAAACACAGGAGAGTAGAAGACTGCTCTTTTCTTAAAAGCAGAGTGTTTTTCTTGTAAGGCGAGCTAGCTTTTGTTTCACAGTCCTAAATGGAGTTGAGTCACATGCAGTTTCTGGTCCTACAAGCAAGAGTTGTTTTCTGCTAAGAAGAGTCACTACTGCGCTCCCATTGTCATACACAGGGCAAATAGCACTCGCGTCGGTTCCCAGCATGTACAGTGTATTGCACTGAAGAGGTTCTACTGTTCTTGTCAGTTTCCTAAGCAGAGTTGAACGAGATATGGCAAAAGTGTTTAGGAAGCACAGTTCTTTTGTTTTGAGCAAGCTCACTGTCCTGGCCCTATAGGAAACACAGTAGAGTAGAAGAGTGCTCTTTTCTCAAAAGCAGAGTGTGTTTATTGTAAGGCGAGCTAGTGTTTGTTTCCCAGTCCTAAATGAAGTTGAGTCACATGCAGTTTTTGGTACTACGAGCAAGAGTTGTTTTCTGGTAAGGAAAGTCACTATTTCGCTCCCTTTGCCATACACAGTGCAAATAGCACTCGCCTCTGTTCCCAGCAATTACAGTGTATTGGACTGAAGAGGAGCTACCGTTCTTGTCAGTTTCCTAAGCAGAGTTGAACTAGATATGTCCCGTGTTTGTACAATGCACAGTTCTTTTGTTCTGAGCAAGCCCACTGTTCAGAACCCATAGGAAACACAGTAGAGTAGAAGACTGCTCTTTTCTCAAAAGCAGAGTGTGTTTCTTGTAAGGTGAGCTAGCGTTTGTTTCCCAGTCCTAAATGGAGTTATCACATGCAGTTTCTGTACCTACGAGCAAGAGTTATTTTCTGGTAAGAAGAGTCACTATTGGGCTCCCATATCCATACACAGGGCAAATAGCACTGGCGTCTGTTCCCAGCATGTACAGTGTATTGGACTGAAGAGGAGCTACTGTTCTTGTCAGTTTCCTAAGCAGAGTTGAACTAGATATGGCCTGTGAGTGTAGGAAGCACAGTTCTTTTGTTCTGAGCAAGCTGACAGTTCTGGCCCTGTAGGAAACACTGTAGAGTAGAAGAGTGCTCTTTTCTCAAAAGCAGAGTGTGTTTCTAGTAAGGCGAGCTAGCATTTGTTTCCTAGTCCTAAAGGGAGTTGAATCACATGCAGTTTCTGGTCCTAGGAACAAGAGTTGTTTTCTGGTCAGAAGAGTCACTATTGCGCTCCCTTTGCCATACACAGTGCAAGTAGCACTCGCGTCTGTTCCCAGCAAGTACAGTGTATTGCACTGAAGAGGAGCTACAGTTCTTGTCAGTTTCCTAAGCAGAGTTGAACTAGATATGGTCCCTGTGTGTAGGAAGCACAGTTCTTTTGTTCTGAGCAAGCTCACTGTTCGGAACCCGTAGGAAACACAGTAGAGTAGAAGAGTGCTCTTTTCTCAAAAGCAGAGTGTGTTTTTTGTAAGGCAAGCTAGCGTTTGTTTCCCAGTCCTAAATGGAGTTGAGTCACATACAGTTTCTGTTCCTACAAGCAAGAATTGTTTTCTGATAAGAAGAGTCACTGTTGCGCTCCCATTGTCATACACAGTACAAATAGCATTCGCGTCTGTTCCCAGCATTTAAAGTGTATTGGACTGAAGAGGATCTACTGTTGTTGTCAGTTTCCTAAGCAGAATTGAACTAGATACGGCCAGTGTGTGTAGGAAGCACAGTTCTTTTGTTCTGAGCAAGCTAATTGTTCTTGCACTATTGGAAACACTGTAGCGTAGAAGAGTGCTCTTTTCTCAAAAGCAGAGTGTGTTTCTTGTAAGGAGAGCTAGCGTTTGTTTTCCAGTCCTAAATGGATTTGAGTCACATACAGTTTCTGTTCCTATGAGCAAGAGTTGTTTTCTAATAAGAAGAGTCACTGTTGCGCTCCAATTGTCATACACAGTGCAAATAGCACTCACGTATGTTCCCAGCATTTACAGTGTATTGGACTGAAGAGGAGCAACTGTTCTTGTCAGTTTCCTAAGCAGAGTTGAACTAGATATGGCCCGTGTGTGTAGGAGGCACAGTTCTTTTGTTCTGAGCAAGCTCACTGTTCTGGCGCTATAGAAAACACAGGAGAGTAGAAGACTGCTCTTTTCTTAAAAGCAGAGTGTTTTTCTTGTAAGGCGAGCTAGCTTTTGTTTCACAGTCCTAAATGGAGTTGAGTCACATGCAGTTTCTGGTCCTACAAGCAAGAGTTGTTTTCTGCTAAGAAGAGTCACTACTGCGCTCCCATTGTCATACACAGGGCAAATAGCACTCGCGTCGGTTCCCAGCATGTACAGTGTATTGCACTGAAGAGGTTCTACTGTTCTTGTCAGTTTCCTAAGCAGAGTTGAACGAGATATGGCAAAAGTGTTTAGGAAGCACAGTTCTTTTGTTTTGAGCAAGCTCACTGTCCTGGCCCTATAGGAAACACAGTAGAGTAGAAGAGTGCTCTTTTCTCAAAAGCAGAGTGTGTTTATTGTAAGGCGAGCTAGTGTTTGTTTCCCAGTCCTAAATGAAGTTGAGTCACATGCAGTTTTTGGTACTACGAGCAAGAGTTGTTTTCTGGTAAGGAAAGTCACTATTTCGCTCCCTTTGCCATACACAGTGCAAATAGCACTCGCCTCTGTTCCCAGCAATTACAGTGTATTGGACTGAAGAGGAGCTACTGTTCTTGTCAGTTTCCTAAGCAGAGTTGAACTAGATATGTCCCGTGTTTGTACAATGCACAGTTCTTTTGTTCTGAGCAAGCCCACTGTTCAGAACCCATAGGAAACACAGTAGAGTAGAAGACTGCTCTTTTCTCAAAAGCAGAGTGTGTTTCTTGTAAGGTGAGCTAGCGTTTGTTTCCCAGTCCTAAATGGAGTTATCACATGCAGTTTCTGTACCTACGAGCAAGAGTTATTTTCTGGTAAGAAGAGTCACTATTGGGCTCCCATATCCATACACAGGGCAAATAGCACTGGCGTCTGTTCCCAGCATGTACAGTGTATTGGACTGAAGAGGAGCTACTGTTCTTGTCAGTTTCCTAAGCAGAGTTGAACTAGATATGGCCTGTGAGTGTAGGAAGCACAGTTCTTTTGTTCTGAGCAAGCTGACAGTTCTGGCCCTGTAGGAAACACTGTAGAGTAGAAGAGTGCTCTTTTCTCAAAAGCAGAGTGTGTTTCTAGTAAGGCGAGCTAGCATTTGTTTCCTAGTCCTAAAGGGAGTTGAATCACATGCAGTTTCTGGTCCTAGGAGCAAGAGTTGTTTTCTGGTCAGAAGAGTCACTATTGTGCTCCCTTTGCCATACACAGTGCAAGTAGCACTCGCGTCTGTTCCCAGCAAGTACAGTGTATTGCACTGAAGAGGATCTACAGTTCTTGTCAGTTTCCTAAGCAGAGTTGAACTAGATACGGCCAGTGTGTGTAGGAAGCACAGTTCTTTTGTTCTGAGCAAGCTCACTGTTCGGACCCCATAGGAAACACAGTAGAGTAGAAGAGTGCTATTTTCTCAAAAGCAGAGTGCGTTTTTTGTAGGGCGAGCTAGCGTTTGTTTCCCAGTCTTAAATGGAGTTGATTCACATGCAGTTTCAGGTCCTACGAGCAAGAGTTGTTTTCTGGTAAAAAGAGTCACTATTGCGCTCCCACTGCCATACACAGGGCAAATAGCACTGGCATCTGTTCCCAGCATGTACAGTGTATTGTACTGAAGAGGGTCTACTGTTCTTGTCAGTTTCCTAAGCAGAGTTGAACTAGATATGGCCTGTTAGTTTAGGAAGCACAGTTCTTTTGTTCTGAGCAAGCTGATAGTTCTGGCCCTGTAGGAAACACAGTAGAGTAGAAGAGTGCTCTTTTCTCAAAAGCAGAGTGTGTTTCTTGTAAGGCGAGCTAGCGTTTGTTTCCCAGTCCTAAATGGAGGTGAATCACATGCAGTTTCTGGTCCTAAGAGCAAGAGTTTTTTTCTGGTAAGAAGAGTCACTATTGCGCTCCCATTGCCATACACAGTGCAAGTAGCACTCGCGTCTGTTCACAGCAAGTACAGTGTATTGAACTGAAGAGGAGCTACTGTTCTTGTCACTTTCTAAGCAGAGTTGAACTAGATTGGCCCGTGTGTGTAGGAAGCACAGTTCTTTGTTGTGAGCAAGCTCACTGTTCTGGCCCTATAGGAAACACAGTAGAGTAGAAGAGTGCTCTTTTCTCAAAAGCAGAGTGTGTTTCTTGTAAGGCGAGCTAGTGTTTGTTTCCCAGTCCTAAATGGAGTTTAGTCACATGCAGTTTTTGGTACTACGAGCAAGAGTTGTTTTCCGGTAAGGAAAGTCACTATTGCGCTCCCATTGTCATACACAGTACAAATAGCACTCGCGTCTGTTCCCAGCATTTAAAGTGTATTGGACTGAAGAGGATCTACTGTTGTTGTCAGTTTCCTAAGCAGAATTGAACTAGATACGGCCAGTGTGTGTAGGAAGCACAGTTCTTTTTGTCTGAGCAAGCTAATTGTTCTGGCACTATTGGAAACACAGTAGAGTAGGAGAGTGCTCTTTTCTCAAAAGCAGAGTGTGTTTCTAGTAAGGCGAGCTAGCATTTGTTTCCCAGTCCTAAAGCGAGTTGAATCACATGCAGTTTCTGGTCCTAGGAGGAAGAGTTGTTTTCTGGTCAGAAGAGTCACTATTGCGCTCCCATTGCCATACACAGTGCAAGTAGCTCTCGCGTCTGTTCCCAGCAAGTACAGTGTATTGGACTGAGGAGGAGCTACTGTTCTTGTCAGTTTCCTAAGCAGAGTTGAACTAGATATGGCCCCTGTGTGTAGGAAGCACAGTTCTTTTGTTCTGAGCAAGCTCACTGTTCTGACCCCATAGGAAACACAGTAGAGAAGAAGAGTGCTATTTTCTCAAAAGCAGAGTGCGTTTTTTGTAGGGCGAGCTAGCGTTTGTTTCCCAGTCTTAAATGGAGTTGATTCACATGCAGTTTCAGGTCCTACGAGCAAGAGTTGTTTTCTGGTAAGAAGAGTCACTATTGCGCTCCCACTGCCATACACAGGGCAAATAGCACTGGCATCTGTTCCCAGCATGTACAGTGTATTGGACTGAAGAGGATCTACTGTTCTTGTCAGTTTCCTAAGCAGAGTTGAACTAGATATGGCCTGTGAGTGTAGGAAGCACAGTTCTTTTGTTCTGAGCAAGCTGATAGTTCTGGCCCTGTAGGAAACACAGTAGAGTAGAAGAGTGCTCTTTTCTCAAAAGCAGAGTGTGTTTCTTTTAAGGCGAGCTAGCGTTTGTTTCCCAGTCCTAAATGGAGTTGAATCACATGCAGTTTCTGGTCCTAAGAGCAAGAGTTTTTTTCTGGTAAGAAGAGTCACTACTGCGCTCCCATTGCCATACACAGTGCAAGTAGCACTCGCGTCTGTTCCCAGCAAGTACAGTGTATTGAACTGAAGAGGAGCTACTGTTCTTGTCACTTTCCTAAGCAGAGTTGAACGAGATATGGCCCGTGTGTTTATGAAGCACAGTTCTTTTGTTGTGAGCAAGCTCACTGTTCTGGCCCTATAGGAAACACAGTAGAGTAGAAGAGTGCTCTTTTCTCAAAAGCAGAGTGTGTTTCTTGTAAGGCGAGCTAGTGTTTGTTTCTCAGTCCTAAATGGAGTTGAGTTACATGCAGTTGCTGTTCCTAAGAGCAAGAGTTGTTTTCTGGTAAGTAGAGTCACTGTTGCGCTCCCATTGTCATACACAGGGCAAATAGCACTCGATTCTCTTCCCAGCAAGTACAGTGTATTGTACTGAAGAGGAGCTACTGTTCTTGTCAGTTTCCTAAGCAGAGTTGAAATAGATATGTCCCATGTGTGTAGGAAGCAGAGTTCTTTTGTTCTGAGCAAGCTCACTGTTCGGACACCATAGGACACAGTAGAGTAGAAGAGTGCTTTTTTCTCAAAAGCAGAGTGTGTTTTTTGTAGGGCGAGCTAGCATTTGTTTCCCAGTCTTAAATGGAGTTATGTCACATGCAGTTTCTGGTCCTACGAGCAAGAGTTGTTTTCTGGTAAGAAGAGTCACTATTGCGCTCCCATTGTCATACACAGGGCAAATAGCACTGGCGTCTGTTCCCAGCATGTACACTGTATTGGACTGAAGAGCAGCTACTGTTCTTGTCAGTTTCCTAAGCAGAATTGAACTAGATATGGCTCATGTGTGTAGGAAGCACAGTTCTTTTGTTCTGAGCAAGCTCACTGTTCTGGCCCTATAGGAAACACAGTAGAGTAGAAGAGTGCTCTTTTCTCAAAAGCAGAGTGTGTTTTTTGTAAAGCAAGCTAGCGTTTGTTTCCCAGTCCTAAATGGAGTTCAGTCACACACAGTTTTTGGTCCTACGAGCAAGAGTTGTTTTCTGGTAAGGAAAGTCATTATTGCGCTCCCATTGCCATACACAGTGCAAATCGCTCTCGTGTCTGTTCCCAGCAAGTACAGTGTATTGGACTGAAGAGGAGCTACTGTTCTTGTCAGTTTCCTAAGCAGAGTTGAACTAGATATGGCCGCTGTGTGTAGGAAGCACAGTTCTTTTGTTTTGAGCAAGCTCACTGTTCGGACCCCGTAGGAAACACAGTAGAGTAGAAGAGTGCTCTTTTCTCAAAAGCAGAGTGTGTTTTTTGTAAGGCAAGCTAGCGTTTGTTTCCCAGTCCTAAATGGAGTTGAGTCACATACAGTTTCTGTTCCTACAAGCAAGAATTGTTTTCTGATAAGAAGAGTCACTGTTGTGCTCCCATTGTCATACACAGTACAAATAGCAGTCGCGTCTGTTCCCAGCATTTAAAGTGTATTGGACTGAAGAGGATCTACTGTTGTTGTCAGTTTCCTAAGCAGAATTGAACTAGATACGGCCAGTGTGTGTAGGAAGCACAGTTCTTTTGTTCTGAGCAAGCTAATTGTTCTTGCACTATTGGAAACACTGTAGCGTAGAAGAGTGCTCTTTTCTCAAAAGCAGAGTGTGTTTCTTGTAAGGAGAGCTAGCGTTTGTTTTCCAGTCCTAAATGGATTTGAGTCACATACAGTTTCTGTTCCTATGAGCAAGAGTTGTTTTCTAATAAGAAGAGTCACTGTTGCGCTCCAATTGTCATACACAGTGCAAATAGCACTCACGTATGTTCCCAGCATTTACAGTGTATTGGACTGAAGAGGAGCAACTGTTCTTGTCAGTTTCCTAAGCAGAGTTGAACTAGATATGGCCCGTGTGTGTAGGAGGCACAGTTCTTTTGTTCTGAGCAAGCTCACTGTTCTGGCGCTATAGAAAACACAGTAGAGTAGAAGACTGCTCTTTCCTCAAAAGCAGAGTGTGTTTCTTGTAAGGCGAGCTAGCGTTTGTTTCCCAGTCCTAAATGGAGTTGAATCACATGCAGTTTCTGGTCCTACGAGCAAGAGATTTTTTCTGGTAAGAAGAGTCACTATTGCGCTCCCATTGCCATACACAGTGCAAGTAGCACTCGCGTCTGTTCACAGCAAGTACAGTGTATTGGACTGAAGAGGAGCTACTGTTCTTGTCAGTTTCCTAAGCAGAGTTGAACTAGATATAGCCCGTGTTTGTATGATGCACAGTTCTTTTGTTCTGAGCAAGCTCACTGTTCGGAACCCATAGGAAACACAGTAGAGTAGAAGAGTGCTCTTTTCTGAATAGCAGAGTGTGTTTCTTGTAAGGCGAGCTAGCATTTGTTTCCCAGTCCTAAATGGAGTTGAGTCACATACAGTTTCTGTTCCTACAAGCAAGAATTGTTTTCTGATAAGAAGAGTCACTGTGGTGCTCCCATTGTCATACACAGTACAAATAGCAGTCGCGTCTGTTCCCAGCATTTAAAGTGTATTGGACTGAAGAGGATCTACTGTTGTTGTCAGTTTCCTAAGCAGAATTGAACTAGATACGGCCAGTGTGTGTAGGAAGCACAGTTCTTTTTTTCTGAGCAAGCTAATTGTTCTGGCACTATTGGAAACACTGTAGAGTAGAAGAGTGCTCTTCTCTCAAAAGCAGAGTGTGTTTCTTGTAAGGAGAGCTAGCGTTTGTTTTCCAGTCCTAAATGGAGTTGAGTCACATACAGTTTCTGTTCCTATGAGCAAGAGTTGTTTTCTGGTAAGTAGAGTCACTGTTGCGCTCCCATTGTCATACACAGGGCAAATAGCACTCGATTCTCTTCCCAGCAAGTACAGTGTATTGTACTGAAGAGGAGCTACTGTTCTTGTCAGTTTCCTAAGCAGAGTTGAAATAGATATGTCCCATGTGTGTAGGAAGCAGAGTTCTTTTGTTCTGAGCAAGCTCACTGTTCGGACCCCATAGGAAACACAGTAGAGTAGAAGAGTGCTTTTTTCTCAAAAGCAGAGTGTGTTTTTTGTAGGGCGAGCTAGCATTTGTTTCCCAGTCTTAAATGGAGTTGAGTCACATGCAGTTTCTGGTCCTACGAGCAAGAGTTGTTTTCTGGTAAGAAGAGTCACTATTGCGCTCCCATTGTCATACACAGGGCAATTAGCACTGGCGTCTGTTCCCAGCATGTACACTGTATTGGACTGAAGAGCAGCTACTGTTCTTGTCAGTTTCCTAAGCAGAGTTGAACTAGATATGGCTCATGTGTGTAGGAAGCACAGTTCTTTTGTTCTGAGCAAGCTCACTGTTCTGGCCCTATAGGAAACACAGTAGAGTAGAAGAGTGCTCTTTTCTCAAAAGCAGAGTGTGTTTTTTGTAAAGCAAGCTAGCGTTTGTTTCCCAGTCCTAAATGGAGTTCAGTCACACACAGTTTTTGGTCCTACGAGCAAGAGTTGTTTTCTGGTAAGGAAAGTCATTATTGCGCTCCCATTGCTATACACAGTGCAAATCGCTCTCGTGTCTGTTCCCAGCAAGTACAGTGTATTGGACTGAAGAGGAGCTACTGTTCTTGTCAGTTTCCTAAGCAGAGTTGAACTAGATATGGCCCCTGTGTGTAGGAAGCACAGTTCTTTTGTTTTGAGCAAGCTCACTGTTCGGACCCCGTAGGAAACACAGTAGAGTAGATGAGTGCTCTTTTCTCAAAAGCAGAGTGTGTTTTTTGTAAGGCAAGCTAGCGTTTGTTTCCCAGTCCGAAATGGAGTTGAGTCACATACAGTTTCTGTTCCTACAAGCAAGAATTGTTTTCTGATAAGAAGAGACACTGTTGCGCTCCCATTGTCATACACAGTACAAATAGCAGTCGCGTCTGTTCCCAGCATTTAAAGTGTATTGGACTGAAGAGGATCTACTGTTGTTGTCAGTTTCCTAAGCAGAATTGAACTAGATACGGCCAGTGTGTGTAGGAAGCACAGTTCTTTTTTTCTGAGCAAGCTAATTGTTCTGGCACTATTGGAAACACTGTAGCGTAGAAGAGTGCTCTTTTCTCAAAAGCAGAGTGTGTTTCTTGTAAGGAGAGCTAGCGTTTGTTTTCCAGTCCTAAATGGATTTGAGTCACATACAGTTTCTGTTCCTATGAGCAAGAGTTGTTTTCTAATAAGAAGAGTCACTGTTGCGCTCCAATTGTCATACACAGTGCAAATAGCACTCACGTATGTTCCCAGCATTTACAGTGTATTGGACTGAAGAGGAGCAACTGTTCTTGTCAGTTTCCTAAGCAGAGTTGAACTAGATATGGCCCGTGTGTGTAGGAGGCACAGTTCTTTTGTTCTGAGCAAGCTCACTGTTCTGGCGCTATAGAAAACACAGTAGAGTAGAAGACTGCTCTTTCCTCAAAAGCAGAGTGTGTTTCTTGTAAGGCGAGCTAGCGTTTGTTTCCCAGTCCTAAATGGAGTTGAATCACATGCAGTTTCTGGTCCTACGAGCAAGAGATTTTTTCTGGTAAGAAGAGTCACTATTGCGCTCCCATTGCCATACACAGTGCAAGTAGCACTCGCGTCTGTTCACAGCAAGTACAGTGTATTGGACTGAAGAGGAGCTACTGTTCTTGTCAGTTTCCTAAGCAGAGTTGAACTAGATATAGCCCGTGTTTGTATGATGCACAGTTCTTTTGTTCTGAGCAAGCTCACTGTTCGGAACCCATAGGAAACACAGTAGAGTAGAAGAGTGCTCTTTTCTGAATAGCAGAGTGTGTTTCTTGTAAGGCGAGCTAGCATTTGTTTCCCAGTCCTAAATGGAGTTGAGTCACATACAGTTTCTGTTCCTACAAAAAAGAATTGTTTTCTGATAAGAAGAGTCACTGTGGTGCTCCCATTGTCATACACAGTACAAATAGCAGTCGCGTCTGTTCCCAGCATTTAAAGTGTATTGGACTGAAGAGGATCTACTGTTGTTGTCAGTTTCCTAAGCAGAATTGAACTAGATACGGCCAGTGTGTGTAGGAAGCACAGTTCTTTTTTTCTGAGCAAGCTAATTGTTCTGGCACTATTGGAAACACTGTAGAGTAGAAGAGTGCTCTTCTCTCAAAAGCAGAGTGTGTTTCTTGTAAGGAGAGCTAGCGTTTGTTTTCCAGTCCTAAATGGAGTTGAGTCACATACAGTTTCTGTTCCTATGAGCAAGAGTTGTTTTCTGGTAAGTAGAGTCACTGTTGCACTCCCATTGTCATACACAGGGCAAATAGCACTCGATTCTCTTCCCAGCAAGTACAGTGTATTGTACTGAAGAGGAGCTACTGTTCTTGTCAGTTTCCTAAGCAGAGTTGAAATAGATATGTCCCATGTGTGTAGGAAGCAGAGTTCTTTTGTTCTGAGCAAGCTCACTGTTCGGACCCCATAGGAAACACAGTAGAGTAGAAGAGTGCTTTTTTCTCAAAAGCAGAGTGTGTTTTTTGTAGGGCGAGCTAGCATTTGTTTCCCAGTCTTAAATGGAGTTGAGTCACATGCAGTTTCTGGTCCTACGAGCAAGAGTTGTTTTCTGGTAAGAAGAGTCACTATTGCGCTCCCATTGTCATACACAGGGCAAATAGCACTGGCGTCTGTTCCCAGCATGTACACTGTATTGGACTGAAGAGCAGCTACTGTTCTTGTCAGTTTCCTAAGCAGAGTTGAACTAGATATGGCTCATGTGTGTAGGAAGCACAGTTCTTTTGTTCTGAGCAAGCTCACTGTTCTGGCCCTATAGGAAACACAGTAGAGTAGAAGAGTGCTCTTTTCTCAAAAGCAGAGTGTGTTTTTTGTAAAGCAAGCTAGCGTTTGTTTCCCAGTCCTAAATGGAGTTCAGTCACACACAGTTTTTGGTCCTACGAGCAAGAGTTGTTTTCTGGTAAGGAAAGTCATTATTGCGCTCCCATTGCCATACACAGTGCAAATCGCTCTCGTGTCTGTTCCCAGCAAGTACAGTGTATTGGACTGAAGAGGAGCTACTGTTCTTGTCAGTTTCCTAAGCAGAGTTGAACTAGATATGGCCCCTGTGTGTAGGAAGCACAGTTCTTTTGTTTTGAGCAAGCTCACTGTTCGGACCCCGTAGGAAACACAGTAGAGTAGATGAGTGCTCTTTTCTCAAAAGCAGAGTGTGTTTTTTGTAAGGCAAGCTAGCGTTTGTTTCCCAGTCCGAAATGGAGTTGAGTCACATACAGTTTCTGTTCCTACAAGCAAGAATTGTTTTCTGATAAGAAGAGTCACTGTTGCGCTCCCATTGTCATACACAGTACAAATAGCAGTCGCGTCTGTTCCCAGCATTTAAAGTGTATTGGACTGAAGAGGATCTACTGTTGTTGTCAGTTTCCTAAGCAGAATTGAACTAGATACGGCCAGTGTGTGTAGGAAGCACAGTTCTTTTTTTCTGAGCAAGCTAATTGTTCTGGCACTATTGGAAACACTGTAGCGTAGAAGAGTGCTCTTTTCTCAAAAGCAGAGTGTGTTTCTTGTAAGGAGAGCTAGCGTTTGTTTTCCAGTCCTAAATGGATTTGAGTCACATACAGTTTCTGTTCCTATGAGCAAGAGTTGTTTTCTAATAAGAAGAGTCACTGTTGCGCTCCAATTGTCATACACAGTGCAAATAGCACTCACGTATGTTCCCAGCATTTACAGTGTATTGGACTGAAGAGGAGCAACTGTTCTTGTCAGTTTCCTAAGCAGAGTTGAACTAGATATGGCCCGTGTGTGTAGGAGGCACAGTTCTTTTGTTCTGAGCAAGCTCACTGTTCTGGCGCTATAGAAAACACAGGAGAGTAGAAGACTGCTCTTTTCTTAAAAGCAGAGTGTTTTTCTTGTAAGGCGAGCTAGCTTTTGTTTCACAGTCCTAAATGGAGTTGAGTCACATGCAGTTTCTGGTCCTACAAGCAAGAGTTGTTTTCTGCTAAGAAGAGTCACTACTGCGCTCCCATTGTCATACACAGGGCAAATAGCACTCGCGTCGGTTCCCAGCATGTACAGTGTATTGCACTGAAGAGGTTCTACTGTTCTTGTCAGTTTCCTAAGCAGAGTTGAACGAGATATGGCAAAAGTGTGTAGGAAGCACAGTTCTTTTGTTTTGAGCAAGCTCACTGTCCTGGCCCTATAGGAAACACAGTAGAGTAGAAGAGTGCTCTTTTCTCAAAAGCAGAGTGTGTTTATTGTAAGGCGAGCTAGTGTTTGTTTCCCAGTCCTAAATGAAGTTGAGTCACATGCAGTTTTTGGTACTACGAGCAAGAGTTGTTTTCTGGTAAGGAAAGTCACTATTTCGCTCCCTTTGCCATACACAGTGCAAATAGCACTCGCCTCTGTTCCCAGCAATTACAGTGTATTGGACTGAAGAGGAGCTACCGTTCTTGTCAGTTTCCTAAGCAGAGTTGAACTAGATATGTCCCGTGTTTGTACAATGCACAGTTCTTTTGTTCTGAGCAAGCCCACTGTTCAGAACCCATAGGAAACACAGTAGAGTAGAAGACTGCTCTTTTCTCAAAAGCAGAGTGTGTTTCTTGTAAGGTGAGCTAGCGTTTGTTTCCCAGTCCTAAATGGAGTTATCACATGCAGTTTCTGTACCTACGAGCAAGAGTTATTTTCTGGTAAGAAGAGTCACTATTGGGCTCCCATATCCATACACAGGGCAAATAGCACTGGCGTCTGTTCCCAGCATGTACAGTGTATTGGACTGAAGAGGAGCTACTGTTCTTGTCAGTTTCCTAAGCAGAGTTGAACTAGATATGGCCTGTGAGTGTAGGAAGCACAGTTCTTTTGTTCTGAGCAAGCTGACAGTTCTGGCCCTGTAGGAAACACTGTAGAGTAGAAGAGTGCTTTTTTCTCAAAAGCAGAGTGTGTTTCTAGTAAGGCGAGCTAGCATTTGTTTCCCAGTCCTAAAGGGAGTTGAATCACATGCAGTTTCTGGTCCTAGGAGCAAGAGTTGTTTTCTGGTCAGAAGAGTCACTATTGCGCTCCCTTTGCCATACACAGTGCAAGTAGCACTCGCGTCTGTTCCCAGCAAGTACAGTGTATTGCACTGAAGAGGAGCTACAGTTCTTGTCAGTTTCCTAAGCAGAGTTGAACTAGATATGGTCCCTGTGTGTAGGAAGCACAGTTCTTTTGTTCTGAGCAAGCTCACTGTTCGGACCCCATAGGAAACACAGTAGAGTAGAAGAGTGCTATTTTCTCAAAAGCAGAGTGCGTTTTTTGTAGGGCGAGCTAGCGTTTGTTTCCCAGTCTTAAATGGAGTTGATTCACATGCAGTTTCAGGTCCTACGAGCAAGAGTTGTTTTCTGGTAAAAAAGAGTCACTATTGCGCTCCCACTGCCATACACAGGGCAAATAGCACTGGCATCTGTTCCCAGCATGTACAGTGTATTGGACTGCAGAGGGTCTACTGTTCTTGTCAGTTTCCTAAGCAGAGTTGAACTAGATATGGCCTGTGAGTTTAGGAAGCACAGTTCTTTTGTTCTGAGCAAGCTGATAGTTCTGGCCCTGTAGGAAACACAGTAGAGTAGAAGAGTGCTCTTTTCTCAAAAGCAGAGTGTGTTTCTTGTAAGGCGAGCTAGCGTTTGTTTCCCAGTCCTAAATGGAGGTGAATCACATGCAGTTTCTGGTCCTAAGAGCAAGAGTTTTTTTCTGGTAAGAAGAGTCACTATTGCGCTCCCATTGCCAAACACAGTGCAAGTAGCACTCGCGTCTGTTCACAGCAAGTACAGTGTATTGAACTGAAGAGGAGCTACTGTTCTTGTCACTTTCTAAGCAGAGTTGAACTAGATTGGCCCGTGTGTGTAGGAAGCACAGTTCTTTGTTGTGAGCAAGCTCACTGTTCTGGCCCTATAGGAAACACAGTAGAGTAGAAGAGTGCTCTTTTCTCAAAAGCAGAGTGTGTTTCTTGTAAGGCGAGCTAGTGTTTGTTTCCCAGTCCTAAATGGAGTTTAGTCACATGCAGTTTTTGGTACTACGAGCAAGAGTTGTTTTCCGGTAAGGAAAGTCACTATTGCGCTCCCATTGTCATACACAGTACAAATAGCACTCGCGTCTGTTCCCAGCATTTAAAGTGTATTGGACTGAAGAGGATCTACTGTTGTTGTCAGTTTCCTAAGCAGAATTGAACTAGATACGGCCAGTGTGTGTAGGAAGCACAGTTCTTTTTGTCTGAGCAAGCTAATTGTTCTGGCACTATTGGAAACACAGTAGAGTAGGAGAGTGCTCTTTTCTCAAAAGCAGAGTGTGTTTCTAGTATGGCGAGCTAGCATTTGTTTCCCAGTCCTAAAGCGAGTTGAATCACATGCAGTTTCTGGTCCTAGGAGGAAGAGTTGTTTTCTGGTCAGAAGAGTCACTATTGCGCTCCCATTGCCATACACAGTGCAAGTAGCTCTCGCGTCTGTTCCCAGCAAGTACAGTGTATTGGACTGAGGAGGAGCTACTGTTCTTGTCAGTTTCCTAAGCAGAGTTGAACTAGATATGGCCCCTGTGTGTAGGAAGCACAGTTCTTTTGTTCTGAGCAAGCTCACTGTTCTGACCCCATAGGAAACACAGTAGAGAAGAAGAGTGCTATTTTCTCAAAAGCAGAGTGCGTTTTTTGTAGGGCGAGCTAGCGTTTGTTTCCCAGTCTTAAATGGAGTTGATTCACATGCAGTTTCAGGTCCTACGAGCAAGAGTTGTTTTCTGGTAAGAAGAGTCACTATTGCGCTCCCACTGCCATACACAGGGCAAATAGCACTGGCATCTGTTCCCAGCATGTACAGTGTATTGGACTGAAGAGGATCTACTGTTCTTGTCAGTTTCCTAAGCAGAGTTGAACTAGATATGGCCTGTGAGTGTAGGAAGCACAGTTCTTTTGTTCTGAGCAAGCTGATAGTTCGGGCCCTGTAGGAAACACAGTAGAGTAGAAGAGTGCTCTTTTCTCAAAAGCAGAGTGTGTTTCTTTTAAGGCGAGCTAGCGTTTGTTTCCCAGTCCTAAATGGAGTTGAATCACATGCAGTTTCTGGTCCTAAGAGCAAGAGTTTTTTTCTGGTAAGAAGAGTCACTACTGCGCTCCCATTGCCATACACAGTGCAAGTAGCACTCGCGTCTGTTCCCAGCAAGTACAGTGTATTGAACTGAAGAGGAGCTACTGTTCTTGTCACTTTCCTAAGCAGAGTTGAACTAGATTGGCCCGTGTGTGTATGAAGCACAGTTCTTTTGTTGTGAGCAAGCTCACTGTTCTGGCCCTATAGGAAACACAGTAGAGTAGAAGAGTGCTCTTTTCTCAAAAGCAGAGTGTGTTTCTTGTAAGGCGAGCTAGTGTTTGTTTCTCAGTCCTAAATGGAGTTGAGTTACATGCAGTTGCTGTTCCTAAGAGCAAGAGTTGTTTTCTGGTAAGTAGAGTCACTGTTGCGCTCCCATTGTCATACACAGGGCAAATAGCACTCGATTCTCTTCCCAGCAAGTACAGTGTATTGTACTGAAGAGGAGCTACTGTTCTTGTCAGTTTCCTAAGCAGAGTTGAAATAGATATGTCCCATGTGTGTAGGAAGCAGAGTTCTTTTGTTCTGAGCAAGCTCACTGTTCGGACCCCATAGGACACAGTAGAGTAGAAGAGTGCTTTTTTCTCAAAAGCAGAGTGTGTTTTTTGTAGGGCGAGCTAGCATTTGTTTCCCAGTCTTAAATGGAGTTGAGTCACATGCAGTTTCTGGTCCTACGAGCAAGAGTTGTTTTCTGGTAAGAAGAGTCACTATTGTGCTCCCATTGTCATACACAGGGCAAATAGCACTGGCGTCTGTTCCCAGCATGTACACTGTATTGGACTGAAGAGCAGCTACTGTTCTTGTCAGTTTCCTAAGCAGAGTTGAACTAGATATGGCTCATGTGTGTAGGAAGCACAGTTCTTTTGTTCTGAGCAAGCTCACTGTTCTGGCCCTATAGGAAACACAGTAGAGTAGAAGAGTGCTCTTTTCTCAAAAGCAGAGTGTGTTTTTTGTAAAGCAAGCTAGCGTTTGTTTCCCAGTCCTAAATGGAGTTCAGTCACACACAGTTTTTGGTCCTACGAGCAAGAGTTGTTTTCTGGTAAGGAAAGTCATTATTGCGCTCCCATTGCCATACACAGTGCAAATCGCTCTCGTGTCTGTTCCCAGCAAGTACAGTGTATTGGACTGAAGAGGAGCTACTGTTCTTGTCAGTTTCCTAAGCAGAGTTGAACTAGATATGGCCCCTGTGTGTAGGAAGCACAGTTCTTTTGTTTTGAGCAAGCTCACTGTTCGGAACCCGTAGGAAACACAGTAGAGTAGAAGAGTGCTCTTTTCTCAAAAGCAGAGTGTGTTTTTTGTAAGGCAAGCTAGCGTTTGTTTCCCAGTCCTAAATGGAGTTGAGTCACATACAGTTTCTGTTCCTACAAGCAAGAATTGTTTTCTGATAAGAAGAGTCACTGTTGCGCTCCCATTGTCATACACAGTACAAATAGCAGTCGCGTCTGTTCCCAGCATTTAAAGTGTATTGGACTGAAGAGGATCTACTGTTGTTGTCAGTTTCCTAAGCAGAATTGAACTAGATACGGCCAGTGTGTGTAGGAAGCACAGTTCTTTTGTTCTGAGCAAGCTAATTGTTCTTGCACTATTGGAAACACTGTAGCGTAGAAGAGTGCTCTTTTCTCAAAAGCAGAGTGTGTTTCTTGTAAGGAGAGCTAGCGTTTGTTTTCCAGTCCTAAATGGATTTGAGTCACATACAGTTTCTGTTCCTATGAGCAAGAGTTGTTTTCTAATAAGAAGAGTCACTGTTGCGCTCCAATTGTCATACACAGTGCAAATAGCACTCACGTATGTTCCCAGCATTTACAGTGTATTGGACTGAAGAGGAGCAACTGTTCTTGTCAGTTTCCTAAGCAGAGTTGAACTAGATATGGCCCGTGTGTGTAGGAGGCACAGTTCTTTTGTTCTGAGCAAGCTCACTGTTCTGGCGCTATAGAAAACACAGGAGAGTAGAAGACTGCTCTTTTCTTAAAAGCAGAGTGTTTTTCTTGTAAGGCGAGCTAGCTTTTGTTTCACAGTCCTAAATGGAGTTGAGTCACATGCAGTTTCTGGTCCTACAAGCAAGAGTTGTTTTCTGCTAAGAAGAGTCACTACTGCGCTCCCATTGTCATACACAGGGCAAATAGCACTCGAGTCGGTTCCCAGCATGTACAGTGTATTGCACTGAAGAGGTTCTACTGTTCTTGTCAGTTTCCTAAGCAGAGTTGAACGAGATATGGCAAAAGTGTTTAGGAAGCACAGTTCTTTTGTTTTGAGCAAGCTCACTGTCCTGGCCCTATAGGAAACACAGTAGAGTAGAAGAGTGCTCTTTTCTCAAAAGCAGAGTGTGTTTATTGTAAGGCGAGCTAGTGTTTGTTTCCCAGTCCTAAATGAAGTTGAGTCACATGCAGTTTTTGGTACTACGAGCAAGAGTTGTTTTCTGGTAAGGAAAGTCACTATTTCGCTCCCTTTGCCATACACAGTGCAAATAGCACTCGCCTCTGTTCCCAGCAATTACAGTGTATTGGACTGAAGAGGAGCTACCGTTCTTGTCAGTTTCCTAAGCAGAGTTGAACTAGATATGTCCCGTGTTTGTACAATGCACAGTTCTTTTGTTCTGAGCAAGCCCACTGTTCAGAACCCATAGGAAACACAGTAGAGTAGAAGACTGCTCTTTTCTCAAAAGCAGAGTGTGTTTCTTGTAAGGTGAGCTAGCGTTTGTTTCCCAGTCCTAAATGGAGTTATCACATGCAGTTTCTGTACCTACGAGCAAGAGTTATTTTCTGGTAAGAAGAGTCACTATTGGGCTCCCATATCCATACACAGGGCAAATAGCACTGGCGTCTGTTCCCAGCATGTACAGTGTATTGGACTGAAGAGGAGCTACTGTTCTTGTCAGTTTCTTAAGCAGAGTTGAACTAGATATGGCCTGTGAGTGTAGGAAGCACAGTTCTTTTGTTCTGAGCAAGCTGACAGTTCTGGCCCTGTAGGAAACACTGTAGAGTAGAAGAGTGCTCTTTTCTCAAAAGCAGAGTGTGTTTCTAGTAAGGCGAGCTAGCATTTGTTTCCCAGTCCTAAAGGGAGTTGAATCACATGCAGTTTCTGGTCCTAGGAGCAAGAGTTGTTTTCTGGTCAGAAGAGTCACTATTGCGCTCCCTTTGCCATACACAGTGCAAGTAGCACTCGCGTCTGTTCCCAGCAAGTACAGTGTATTGCACTGAAGAGGAGCTACAGTTCTTGTCAGTTTCCTAAGCAGAGTTGAACTAGATATGGTCCCTGTGTGTAGGAAGCACAGTTCTTTTGTTCTGAGCAAGCTCACTGTTCGGACCCCATAGCAAACACAGTAGAGTAGAAGAGTGCTATTTTCTCAAAAGCAGAGTGCGTTTTTTGTAGGGCGAGCCAGCGTTTGTTTCCCAGTCTTAAATGGAGTTGATTCACATGCAGTTTCAGGTCCTACGAGCAAGAGTTGTTTTCTGGTAAAAAGAGTCACTATTGCGCTCCCACTGCCATACACAGGGCAAATAGCACTGGCATCTGTTCCCAGCATGTACAGTGTATTGTACTGAAGAGGGTCTACTGTTCTTGTCAGTTTCCTAAGCAGAGTTGAACTAGATATGGCCTGTTAGTTTAGGAAGCACAGTTCTTTTGTTCTGAGCAAGCTGATAGTTCTGGCCCTGTAGGAAACACAGTAGAGTAGAAGAGTGCTCTTTTCTCAAAAGCAGAGTGTGTTTCTTGTAAGGCGAGCTAGCGTTTGTTTCCCAGTCCTAAATGGAGGTGAATCACATGCAGTTTCTGGTCCTAAGAGCAAGAGTTTTTTTCTGGTAAGAAGAGTCACTATTGCGCTCCCATTGCCATACACAGTGCAAGTAGCACTCGCGTCTGTTCACAGGAAGTACAGTGTATTGAACTGAAGAGGAGCTACTGTTCTTGTCACTTTCTAAGCAGAGTTGAACTAGATTGGCCCGTGTGTGTAGGAAGCACAGTTCTTTGTTGTGAGCAAGCTCACTGTTCTGGCCCTATAGGAAACACAGTAGAGTAGAAGAGTGCTCTTTTCTCAAAAGCAGAGTGTGTTTCTTGTAAGGCGAGCTAGTGTTTGTTTCCCAGTCCTAAATGGAGTTTAGTCACATGCAGTTTTTGGTACTACGAGCAAGAGTTGTTTTCCGGTAAGGAAAGTCACTATTGCGCTCCCATTGTCATACACAGTACAAATAGCACTCGCGTCTGTTCCCAGCATTTAAAGTGTATTGGACTGAAGAGGATCTACTGTTGTTGTCAGTTTCCTAAGCAGAATTGAACTAGATACGGCCAGTGTGTGTAGGAAGCACAGTTCTTTTTGTCTGAGCAAGCTAATTGTTCTGGCACTATTGGAAACACAGTAGAGTAGGAGAGTGCTCTTTTCTCAAAAGCAGAGTGTGTTTCTAGTAAGGCGAGCTAGCATTTGTTTCCCAGTCCTAAAGCGAGTTGAATCACATGCAGTTTCTGGTCCTAGGAGGAAGAGTTGTTTTCTGGTCAGAAGAGTCACTATTGCGCTCCCATTGCCATACACAGTGCAAGTAGCACTCGCGTCTGTTCCCAGCAAGTACAGTGTATTGGACTGAGGAGGAGCTACTGTTCTTGTCAGTTTCCTAAGCAGAGTTGAACTAGATATGGCCCCTGTGTGTAGGAAGCACAGTTCTTTTGTTCTGAGCAAGCTCACTGTTCTGACCCCATAGGAAACACAGTAGAGAAGAAGAGTGCTATTTTCTCAAAAGCAGAGTGCGTTTTTTGTAGGGCGAGCTAGCGTTTGTTTCCCAGTCTTAAATGGAGTTGATTCACATGCAGTTTCAGGTCCTACGAGCAAGAGTTGTTTTCTGGTAAGAAGAGTCACTATTGCGCTCCCACTGCCATACACAGGGCAAATAGCACTGGCATCTGTTCCCAGCATGTACAGTGTATTGGACTGAAGAGGATCTACTGTTCTTGTCAGTTTCCTAAGCAGAGTTGAACTAGATATGGCCTGTGAGTGTAGGAAGCACAGTTCTTTTGTTCTGAGCAAGCTGATAGTTCTGGCCCTGTAGGAAACACAGTACAGTAGAAGAGTGCTCTTTTCTCAAAAGCAGAGTGTGTTTCTTTTAAGGCGAGCTAGCGTTTGTTTCCCAGTCCTAAATGGAGTTGAATCACATGCAGTTTCTGGTCCTAAGAGCAAGAGTTTTTTTCTGGTAAGAAGAGTCACTACTGCGCTCCCATTGCCATACACAGTGCAAGTAGCACTCGCGTCTGTTCCCAGCAAGTACAGTGTATTGAACTGAAGAGGAGCTACTGTTCTTGTCACTTTCCTAAGCAGAGTTGAACTAGATTGGCCCGTGTGTGTATGAAGCACAGTTCTTTTGTTGTGAGCAAGCTCACTGTTCTGGCCCTATAGGAAACACAGTAGAGTAGAAGAGTGCTCTTTTCTCAAAAGCAGAGTGTGTTTCTTGTAAGGCGAGCTAGTGTTTGTTTCTCAGTCCTAAATGGAGTTGAGTTACATGCAGTTGCTGTTCCTAAGAGCAAGAGTTGTTTTCTGGTAAGTAGAGTCACTGTTGCGCTCCCATTGTCATACACAGGGCAAATAGCACTCGATTCTCTTCCCAGCAAGTACAGTGTATTGTACTGAAGAGGAGCTACTGTTCTTGTCAGTTTCCTAAGCAGAGTTGAAATAGATATGTCCCATGTGTGTAGGAAGCAGAGTTCTTTTGTTCTGAGCAAGCTCACTGTTCGGACCCCATAGGACACAGTAGAGTAGAAGGGTGCTTTTTTCTCAAAAGCAGAGTGTGTTTTTTGTAGGGCGAGCTAGCATTTGTTTCCCAGTCTTAAATGGAGTTGAGTCACATGCAGTTTCTGGTCCTACGAGCAAGAGTTGTTTTCTGGTAAGAAGAGTCACTATTGCGCTCCCATTGTCATACACAGGGCAAATAGCACTGGCGTCTGTTCCCAGCATGTACACTGTATTGGACTGAAGAGCAGCTACTGTTCTTCTCAGTTTCCTAAGCAGAGTTGAACTAGATATGGCTCATGTGTGTAGGAAGCACAGTTCTTTTGTTCTGAGCAAGCTCACTGTTCTGGCCCTATAGGAAACACAGTAGAGTAGAAGAGTGCTCTTTTCTCAAAAGCAGAGTGTGTTTTTTGTAAAGCAAGCTAGCGTTTGTTTCCCAGTCCTAAATGGAGTTCAGTCACACACAGTTTTTGGTCCTACGAGCAAGAGTTGTTTTCTGGTAAGGAAAGTCATTATTGCGCTCCCATTGCCATACACAGTGCAAATCGCTCTCGTGTCTGTTCCCAGCAAGTACAGTGTATTGGACTGAAGAGGACCTACTGTTCTTGTCAGTTTCCTAAGCAGAGTTGAACTAGATATGGCCCCTGTGTGTAGGAAGCACAGTTCTTTTGCTTTGAGGAAGCTCACTGTTCGGAACCCGTAGGAAACACAGTAGAGTAGAAGAGTGCTCTTTTCTCAAAAGCAGAGTGTGTTTTTTGTAAGGCAAGCTAGCGTTTGTTTCCCAGTCCTAAATGGAGTTGAGTCACATACAGTTTCTGTTCCTACGAGCAAGAATTGTTTTCTGATAAGAAGAGTCACTGTTGTGCTCCCATTGTCATACACAGTACAAATAGCACTCGCGTCTGTTCCCAGCATTTAAAGTGTATTGGACTGAAGAGGATCTACTGTTGTTGTCAGTTTCCTAAGCAGAATTGAACTAGATACGGCCAGTGTGTGTAGGAAGCACAGTTCTTTTGTTCTGAGCAAGCTAATTGTTCTTGCACTATTGGAAACACTGTTGCGTAGAAGAGTGCTCTTTTCTCAAAAGCAGAGTGTGTTTCTTGTAAGTAGAGCTAGCGTTTGTTTTCCAGTCCTAAATGGATTTGAGTCACATACAGTTTCTGTTCCTATGAGCAAGAGTTGTTTTCTAATAAGAAGAGTCACTGTTGCGCTCCAATTGTCATACACAGTGCAAATAGCACTCACGTATGTTCCCAGCATTTACAGTGTATTGGACTGAAGAGGAGCAACTGTTCTTGTCAGTTTCCTAAGCAGAGTTGAACTAGATATGGCCCGTGTGTGTAGGAGGCACAGTTCTTTTGTTCTGAGCAAGCTCACTGTTCTGGCGCTATAGAAAACACAGTAGAGTAGAAGACTGCTCTTTTCTCAAAAGCAGAGTGTGTTTCTTGTAAGGCGAGCTAGCGTTTGTTTCCCAGTCCTAAATGGAGTTGAATCACATGCAGTTTCTGGTCCTACGAGCAAGAGATTTTTTCTGGTAAGAAGAGTCACTATTGCGCTCCCATTGCCATACACAGTGCAAGTAGCACTCGCGTCTGTTCCCAGCAAGTACAGTGTATTGGACTGAAGAGGAGCTACTGTTCTTGTCAGTTTCCTAAGCAGAGTTGAACTAGATATAGCCCGTGTTTGTATGATGCACAGTTCTTTTGTTCCGAGCAAGCTCACTGTTCGGAACCCATAGGAAACACAGTAGAGTAGAAGAGTGCTCTTTTCTGAATAGCAGAGTGTGTTTCTTGTAAGGCGAGCTAGCGTTTGTTTCCCAGTCCTAAATGGAGTTGAGTCACATACAGTTTCTGTTCCTACAAGCAAGAATTGTTTTCTGATAAGAAGAGTCACTGTGGTGCTCCCATTGTCATACACAGTACAAATAGCAGTCGCGTCTGTTCCCAGCATTTAAAGTGTATTGGACTGAAGAGGATCTACTGTTGTTGTCAGTTTCCTAAGCAGAATTGAACTAGATACGGCCAGTGTGTGTAGGAAGCACAGTTCTTTTTTTCTGAGCAAGCTAATTGTTCTGGCACTATTGGAAACACTGTAGAGTAGAAGAGTGCTCTTCTCTCAAAAGCAGAGTGTGTTTCTTGTAAGGAGAGCTAGCGTTTGTTTTCCAGTCCTAAATGGAGTTGAGTCACATACAGTTTCTGTTCCTATGAGCAAGAGTTGTTTTCTGGTAAGTAGAGTCACTGTTGCACTCCCATTGTCATACACAGGGCAAATAGCACTCGATTCTCTTCCCAGCAAGTACAGTGTATTGTACTGAAGAGGAGCTACTGTTCTTGTCAGTTTCCTAAGCAGAGTTGAAATAGATATGTCCCATGTGTGTAGGAAGCAGAGTTCTTTTGTTCTGAGCAAGCTCACTGTTCGGACCCCATAGGAAACACAGTAGAGTAGAAGAGTGCTTTTTTCTCAAAAGCAGAGTGTGTTTTTTGTAGGGCGAGCTAGCATTTGTTTCCCAGTCTTAAATGGAGTTGAGTCACATGCAGTTTCTGGTCCTACGAGCAAGAGTTGTTTTCTGGTAAGAAGAGTCACTATTGCGCTCCCATTGTCATACACAGGGCAAATAGCACTGGCGTCTGTTCCCAGCATGTACACTGTATTGGACTGAAGAGCAGCTACTGTTCTTGTCAGTTTCCTAAGCAGAATTGAACTAGATATGGCTCATGTGTGTAGGAAGCACAGTTCTTTTGTTCTGAGCAAGCTCACTGTTCTGGCCCTATAGGAAACACAGTAGAGTAGAAGAGTGCTCTTTTCTCAAAAGCAGAGTGTGTTTTTTGTAAAGCAAGCTAGCGTTTGTTTCCCAGTCCTAAATGGAGTTCAGTCACACACAGTTTTTGGTCCTACGAGCAAGAGTTGTTTTCTGGTAAGGAAAGTCATTATTGCGCTCCCATTGCCATACACAGTGCAAATCGCTCTCGTGTCTGTTCCCAGCAAGTACAGTGTATTGGACTGAAGAGGAGCTACTGTTCTTGTCAGTTTCCTAAGCAGAGTTGAACTAGATATGGCCCCTGTGTGTAGGAAGCACAGTTCTTTTGTTTTGAGCAAGCTCACTGTTCGGGACCCTGTAGGAAACACAGTAGAGTAAATGAGTGCTCTTTTATCAAAAGCATAGTGTGTTTTTTGTAAGGCAAGCTAGCGTTTGTTTCCCAGTCCTAAATGGAGTTGAGTCACATACAGTTTCTGTTCCTACAAGCAAGAATTGTTTTCTGATAAGAAGAGTCACTGTTGCGCTCCCATTGTCTTACACAGTACAAATAGCAGTCGCGTCTGTTCCCAGCATTTAAAGTGTATTGGACTGAAGAGGATCTACTGTTGTTGTCAGTTTCCTAAGCAGAATTGAACTAGATACGGCCAGTGTGTGTAGGAAGCACAGTTCTTTTTTTCTGAGCAAGCTAATTGTTCTGGCACTATTGGAAACACTGTAGCGTAGAAGAGTGCTCTTTTCTCAAAAGCAGAGTGTGTTTCTTGTAAGGAGAGCTAGCGTTTGTTTTCCAGTCCTAAATGGAGTTGAGTCACATACAGTTTCTGTTCCTATGAGCAAGAGTTCTTTTCTAATAAGAAGAGTCACTGTTGCGCTCCAATTGTCAAACACAGTGCAAATAGCACTCACGTATGTTCCCAGCATTTACAGTGTATTGGACTGAAGAGGAGCAACTGTTCTTGTCAGTTTCCTAAGCAGAGTTGAACTAGATATGGCCCGTGTGTGTAGGAGGCACAGTTCTTTTGTTCTGAGCAAGCTCACTGTTCTGGCGCTATAGAAAACACAGGAGAGTAGAAGACTGCTCTTTTCTTAAAAGCAGATTGTGTTTCTTGTAAGGCGAGCTAGAGTTTGTTTCCGAGTACTAAATGGAGTTGAATCACATGCAGTTTCTGGTCCTATGAATAAGAGTTGTTTTGTGGTAAGAAGAGTCACTATTGTGCTCCCATTGTCATACACAGGGCAAATAGCACTGGCGTTGCTTCCCAGCATGTACAGTGTATTGGACTGATGAGGATCTACTGATATTGTCTGTTTCCTAAGCAGAACTGAACTAGATATGGCCGTGGGTGTAGGAAGCACAGTTCTTTTGTTCTGAGGAAGCTCACTGTTCTGGCCCTATAGGAAACACAGTAGAGTAGAAGAGTGCTCTTTTCTCAAAAGCAGAGTGTGTTTCTTGTAAGGAGAGCTAGTGTTTGTTTCCCAGTCCTAAATGAAGTTGAGTCACATGCAGTTTTTGGTACTAAGAGCAAGAGTTGTTTTCCGGTAAGGAAAGTCATTATTGCGCTCCCATTGCCATATACAGTGCAAATAGCACCCGCCTCTCTTCCCAGCAAGTACAGTGTATTGGACTGAAGAGGAGCTACTGTTCTTGTCAGTATCCTAAGCAGAGTTGAACTAGATATGGCCCGTGTTTGTATGATGCACAGTTCTTTTGTTCTGAGCAAGCTCACTGTTCGGAACCCATAGGAAACACAGTAGAGTAGAAGAGTGCTCTTTTCTGAAAAGCAGAGTGTGGTTCTTGTAAGGCGAGCTAGTGTATGTTTCCCAGTCCTAAATGGAGTTGAGTCACATACAGTTTCTGTTCCTACGAGCAAGAGTTGTTTTCTGATAAGAAGGGTCACTGTTGCGCTCCCATTGTCATACATAGTACAAATAGCACTCGCATCTGTTCCCAGCATTTACAGTGTATTGGACTGAAGAGGAGCAACTGTTCTTGTGAGTTTCCTAAGCAGAGTTGAACTAGTTATGGCCCGTGTGCATAGGAATCACAGTTCTTTTGTTCTGAGCAAGCTCACTGTTCTGGCGCTATAGAAAACACAGTAGAATAGAAGAGTGCTCTTTTTTCAAAAGCAGAGTGTGTTTCTTGTAAGGCGAGCTAGTGTTTGTTTCCCAGTCCTAAATGGAGTTGAATCACATGCAATTTCTGGTCCTACGAGCAAGAGTTGTTTTCTGGTAAGAAGAGTCACTATTGCGCTTCCATTGCCATACACAGTGCAAGTAGCACTTGCGTCTGTTCCCAGCAAGTACAGTGTATTGGACTGAAGAGGATCTACCGTTCTTGTCACTTTCTTAAGCATATTTGAACTAGATATGGCCCGTGTGTGTATGAAGCACAATTCTTTTGTTCTGAGCAAACTCACTGTTCTGGCCCTATAGGAAACACAGTGGAGTAGAAGAGTGCTCTTTTCTCAAAAGCAGATTGTGTTTCTTGTAAGGCGAGCTAGTGTTTGTTTCCCAGTCCTAAATGGAGGTGAGTCACATGCAGTTTTTGGTACTACGAGCAAGAGTTGTTTTCTGGTAAGGAAAGTCACTATTGTGCTCCCATTGCCGTACACAGTGCAAATAGCCCTCGCCTCTGTTCCCAGCAAGTACAGTGTTTTGGACTGAAGAGGAACTACTGTTCTTGTCAGTTTCCTAAGCAGAGTTGAACTAGATATAGCCAGTGTTTGTATGATGCACAGTTCTTTTGTTCTGAGCAAGCTCACTGTTCGGAACCCATAGGAAACACAGTAGAGTAGAAGAGTGCTCTTTTCTGAATAGCAGAGTGTGTTTCTTGTAAGGCGAGCTAGCGTTTGTTTCCCAGTCCTAAATGGAGTTGAGTCACATACAGTTTCGGTTCCTACGAGCAAGAGTTGTTTTCTGATAAGAAGAGACACTGTTGTGCTCTCATTGTCATACACAGTAAAAATAGCACTCGCGTCTGTTCCCAGAATATAAAGTGTATTGGACTGAAGAGGATCTACTGTTGTTGTCAGTTTTCTAAGCAGAATTGAACTAGATATGGCCAGTGTGTTTAGGAAGCACAGTTCTTTTTTTCTGAGCAAGCTAATTGTTCTGGCACTATTGGAAACACAGTAGAGTAGAACAGTGCTCTTTTCTCAAAAACAGAGTGTGTTTCTTGTAAGGAGATCTAGCGTTTGTTTTCCAGTCCTAAATGGAGTTGAGTCACATACAGTTTCTGTTCCTACGAGCAAGACTTGTTTTCTAATAAGAAGAGTCACTGTTGCACTCCCATTGTCATACACAGTGCAAATAGCACTGGCGTCTGTTCCCAGCATGTACAGTGTATTGGACTGAAGAGGAGCAACTGTTCTTGTCAGTTTCCTAAGCAGAGTTGAACTAGATATGGCCCGTGTGTGTAGGAAGCACAGTTCTTTTGTTCTGAGCAAGCTCACTGTTCGGACCCCATAGGAAACACAGTAGAGTAGAAGAGTGCTTTTTTCTCAAAAGCAGAGTGTGTTTTTTGTAGGGAGATGTAGCGTTTGTTTCCCAGTCTTAAATGGAGTTGAGTCACATGCAGTTTCTGGTCCTACGAGCAAGAGTTGTTTTCTGGTAAGAAGAGTCACTATTGTGCTCCCATTGTCATACACAGGGCAAATAGCACTGGCATCTGTTTCCAGCATGTACACTGTATTGGACTGAAGAGCAGCTACTGTTCTTGTCAGTTTCCTAAGCAGAGTTGAACTAGATATGGCTCATGTGTGTAGGAAGCACAGTTCTTTTGTTCTGAGCAAGCTCACTGTTCTGGCCCTATAGGAAACACAGTAGAGTAGAAGAGTGCTCTTTTCTCAAAAGCAGAGTGTGTTTTTTGTAAGGCAAGCTGGCATTTGTTTCCCAGTCCTAAATTGAGTTATCACATGCAGTTTCTGGTCCTACGAGCACGAGTTGTTTTCTGGTAAGGAAAGTCATTATTGTGCTCCCATTGCCATACACAGTGCAAATAGCTCTCGTGTCTGTTCCCAGCAAGTACAGTGTATTGGACTGAAGTGGAGCTACTGTTCTTGTCAGTTTCCTAAGCAGAGTTGAACTAGATATGGCCCCTGTGTGTATGAAGCACAGTTCTTTTGTTCTCAGCAAGCTCACTGTTCGGACCACATAAGAAACACAGTAGAGTAGAAGAGTGCTCTTTTCTCAAAAGCAGAGTGTGTTTC
The DNA here is from genome assembly GCF_949786415.1 of Peromyscus eremicus. NCBI lineage: Eukaryota > Metazoa > Chordata > Mammalia > Rodentia > Cricetidae > Peromyscus > Peromyscus eremicus. The sequence goes on along the minus strand of NW_026734450.1, from coordinate 308,661 downwards.
TTGGAAGGCGAGCTAGCGTTTGTTTCCCAGTCCTAAATGGAGTTATCACATGCAGTTTTTGGTACTACGAGCAAGAGTTGTTTTCTGGTAAGAAGAGTCACTATTGCGCTCCCACTGCCATACACAGGGCAAATAGCACTGGCGTCTGTTCCCAGCATATACAGTGTATTGGACTGAAGAGGATCTACTGTTCTAGTCAGTTTCTTAAGCAGAGTTGAACTAGATATGGCCTTTGAGTGTAGGAAGCACAATTCTTTTGTTCTGAGCAAGCTCACTGTTCTGGCCCTATAGGAAACACAGTAGATTAGAAGAGTGCTCTATTTTCAAAAGCAGAGTGTGTTTCTTGTAAGGCGAGCTAGCGTTTGTTTCCGAGTCCTAAATGGAGTTGAATCACATGCAGTTTCTGGTCCTACGAGCAAGAGGTGTTTCCTGGTAAGAAGAGTCACTACTGCGCTCCCTTTGTCATACACAGGGCAAATAGCACTGGCGTCTGTTCCCAGCATGTACAGTGTATTGGACTGACGAGGTTCTACTGTTCCTGTCACTTTCCTGAGCAAAATTGAACTAGATATGGCCATCTGTGTAGGAAGCACAGTTCTTTTGTTCTGAGCAAGCTCACTTTTCGGATCCCATAGGAAAAATAGTAGAGTAGAAGAGTGCTCTTTTCTCAAAAGCAGAGTGTTTTTCTTGTAAGGCGAGCTAGCTTTTGTTTCACAGTTCTAAACAGAGTTGAATCAAATGCAGTTTCTGGTCCTACGAGCAATAGTTGTTTTCTGGTAAGAATTGTCACTACTGCGCTCCCATTGTCACACACAGGGTAAATAGCACTCGCGTCTGTTCCAGCAATTACAGTGTATTGGACTGAAGAGATTCTACTGTTCTTGTCAGTTTCCTAAGCAGAGTTGAACGAGATATGGCCCGTGTGTGTAGGAAGCACAGTTCTTTTGTTCTGAGCAAGCCCACTGTTCGGAACACTTAGGAAACACAGTAGAGTAGAAGAGTGCTCTTTTCTCAAAAGCAGAGTGTGTTTCTTGTAAGGCGAGCTAGCGTTTGTTTCCCAGTCCTAAATGGAGTTATCACATGCAGTTTCTGTTCCTATGAGCAAGAGTTGTTTTCTGGTAAGAAGAGTCACTATTGGGCTCCCATATCCATACACAGGGCAAATAGCACTGGCGTCTGTTCCCAGCATGTACAGTGTATTGGACTGAAGAGGATCTACTGTTCTTGTCAGTTTCCTAAGCAGAGTTGAACTAGATATGGCCTGTGAGTGTAGGAAGCACAGTTCTTTTGTTCTGAGCAAGCTGACAGTTCTGGCCCTGTAGGAAACACTGTAGATTAGAAGAGTGCTCTTTTCTCAAAAACAGAGTGTGTTTCTAGTAAGGCGAGCTAGCATTTGTTTCCCAGTCCTAAATGGAAGTGAATCACATGCAGTTTCTGGTCTTACGAGCAAGAGTTGTTTTCTGATAAGAAGAGTCACTGTTGCGCTCCCATTGTCATACACAGTACAAAAAGCACTCGCATCTGTTCCCAGCATTTACAGTGTATTGGACTGAAGAGGAGCAACTGTTCTTGTGAGTTTCCTAAGCAGAGTTGAACTAGATATGGCCCGTGTACGTAGGAAGCACAGTTCTTTTGTTCTGAGCAAGCACACTGTTCTGGCGCTATAGAAAACACAGTAGAATAGAAGAGTGCTCTTTTCTCAAAAGCAGAGTGTGTTTATTGTAAGGCGAGGTAGTTTTTGTTTCCCAGTCCTAAATGGAGTTGAGTCACATGCAGTTTTTGTTACTACGAGGAAGAGTTGTTTTCTGGTAAGGAAAGTCACTATTGTGCTCCCATTGCCGTACACATTGCAAATAGCCCTCGCCTCTCTTCCCAGCAAGTACAGTGTATTGGACTGAAGAGGAACTACTGTTCTTGTCAGTTTCCTAAGCAGAGTTGAACTAGATATAGCCCGTGTTTGTATGATGCACAGTTCTTTTGTTCTGAGCAAGCTCACTATTCGGAACCCATAGGAAACACAGTAGAGTAGAAGAGTGCTCTTTTCTGAATAGCAGAGTGTGTTTCTTGTAAGGCGAGCTAGCGTTTGTTTCCCAGTGCTAAATGGAGTTGAGTCACATACAGTTTCTGTTCCTACGAGCAATAGTTGTTTTCTGATAAGAAGAGACACTGTTGCGCTCTCATTGTCATACACAGTACAAATAGCACTCGCGTCTGTTCCTAGCATTTAAAGTGTATTGGACTGAAGAGGATCTACTGTTGTTGTCAGTTTCCTAAGCAGAATTGAACTAGATATAGCCAGTGTGTGTAGGAAGCACAGTTCTTTTTTTCTGAGCAAGCTAATTGTTCTGGCACTATTGGAAACACAGTAGAGTAGAACAGTGCTCTTTTCTCAAAAACAGAGTGTGTTTCTTGTAAGGAGATCTAGCGTTTGTTTTCCAGTCCAATATGGAGTTGAGTCACATACAGTTTCTGTTCCTACGAGCAAGAATTGTTTTCTAATAAGAAGAGTCACTGTTGCGCTCCCATTGTCATACACAGTGCAAATAGCACTCACGTCTGTTCTCAGCATTTACAGTATATTGGACTGAAGAGGAGCAACTGTTCTTGTCAGTTTCCTAAGCAGAGTTGAACTAGATATGGCCCGTGTGTGTAGGAAGCACAGTTCTTTTGTTCTGAGCAAGCACATTGTTCTGGCGCTATAGAAAACACAGTAGAATAGAAGAGTGCTCTTTTCTCAAAAGCAGAGTGTGTTTCTTGTAAAGCACGCTAGCGTTTGTTTCCCAGTCCTAAATGGAGTTGAATCACATGCAGTTTCTGGTCCTACGAGCAAGAGTTGTTTTTTGGTAAAAAGAGTCACTATTGTGCTCCCATTGCCATACACAGTGCAAGTAGCACTGGCGTCTGTTCCCAGCATGTACAGTGTATTGGACTGACGAGGATCTACTGTTCCTGTCAGTTTACTAAGCAAAATTGAACTAGATATGGCCGTGTGTGTAGGAAGCACAGTTCTTTTGTTCTGAGCAAGCTCACTGTTCTGGCCCTATTGGAAACACAGTAGAGTAGAAGAGTGCTCTTTTCTCAAAAGCCGAGTGTATTTTTTGTAAGGCGAGCTAGCTTTTGTTTCACAGTCCTAAATGGAGTGGAATCACATGCAGTTTCTGGTCCTACGAGCAAGAGTTGTTTTCTGGTAAGAAGAGTCACTACTGCGCTCCCGTTGTCATACACAGGGCAAATAGCACTGGCATCTGTTCCCAGCATGTACAGTGTATTGGACTGACGAGGTTCTACTGTTCCTGTCACTTTCCTAAGCAAAATTGAACTAGGTATGGCCGTGTGTGTAGGAAGCACAGTTCTTTTGTTCTGAGCATGCTCACTGTTCGGATCCCATAGGAAAAATAGGAGAGTAGAACAGTGCTCTTTTCTCAAAAGGAGAGTGTTTTTCTTGTAAGGCGAGCTTGCTTTTGTTTAACAGTCCTAAATGGAGTTGAAACACATGCAGTTTCTGGTCCTATGAGCAAGAGTTGTTTTCTGGTAAGAAGAGTCACTATTGCACTCCCATTGCCATATATAGTACAAGTAGCACTCCTGTTTGTTCCCAGCAAGTACAGTATATTGGACTGAAGAGGAGCTACTGTTCTGGTCAGTTTCCTAAGCAGAGTTGAACTAGATATGGCCCGTGTGTGTAGGAAGCACAGTTCATTTGTTATGAGTAAGCACACTGTTCTGGCCCTGTAGGAAACACGGTAGCGTACAAGACTGCTCTTAACTCAAAAGCAAAGTGTGTTTCTTGTAAGGCGAGCTAGCGTTTGTTTCCCAGTCCTAAATGGAATTGAATCCCATGCAGTTTCTGGTCCTATGAGCAAGAGTTGTTTTCTGCTAAGAAGAGTCACTATTGTGCTCCCATTGCCATACACAGTGCAAATATTACTCGCCTCTGTTCCCAGCAAGTACAGTGTATTGGACTGAAGAGGAGCTACTGTTCTTTTCAGTTTTCTAAGCAGAGTTGAACTAGATATGGACCGTGTGTGTAGGAAGCACAGTTCTTTTGTCCTGAGGAAGCTCACTGTTCGGACACCAAAGGAAAAACTGTAGAGTAGAAGAGTGCTCTTTTCTCAAAAGCAGAGTCTTTTTCTTGTAAGGCGAGCTAGCGTTTCTTTCCCAGTCCTAAATGGAGTTGAATCACATGCAGTTTCTGCTACTATGAGCAAGAGTTGTTTTCTGGTAAGAAGAGTCACTATTGCGCTCCCACTGCCATACACAGGGCAAATAGCACTGGCGTCTGTTCCCAGCAAGTACAGTGTATTGGACTGAAGAGTATCTACTGTTCTTGTCAGTTTCCTAAGCAGAATTGAACTAGATATGGCCGTGTGTGTAGGAAGCACAGTTCTTTAGTTCTGAGCAAGCTCACTTTTCTGGCCCGATAGGAAACACAGTAGAGTAGAAGAGTGCTCTTTTCTCAAAAGCAGAGTGTGTTTCTTGTAAGGCAAGCTAGAGTTTGTTTCCCAGTCCTAAATGGAGTTGAATCACATGCAGTTTCTGGTCCTACAAACAAGAGTTGTTTTCTAGTAAGGAAAGTAACTATTGAGCTCCCATTGCCATACACAGTGCAAATAGCTCTGGCATCTGTTCCCAGCAAGTACAGTGTATTGGACTGAAGAGGAACTACTGTTCTTGTCAGTTTCCTCAGCAAAATTGAACTAGATATGGCCGTGTGTGTAGAAAGCACATTTCTTTTGTTCTGACCAAGCTCACTGTTCTCGCCCTATAGGAAACACAGTAGAGTAGAAGAGTGCTCTTTTCTCAAAAGCAGAGTGTGTTTCTTGTAAGGCGAGCTAGCGTTTGTTTCCCATTCCTAAATGGAGTTGAATCACATACAGTTTTTGGTCCCATGAGCAAGAGTTGTTTTCTGTTAAGCAAAGTCACTATTGTGCTCCCATTGACATACACAGTACAAATAGCTCTAGTGTCTGTTCCCAGCAAGTACAGTGTATTGGACTGAAGAGGAGCTACTGTTCTTGTTAGTTACCTGAGCAGAGTTGAACTAGATATGGCACTTGTTTGTAAGATGCACAGTTCTTTTATTCTGAGCAAGCTCACTGTTCGGAACCCATAGGAAACACAGGAGAGTAGAAGAGTGCTCTTTTATCAAAAGCAGAGTGTGTTTCTTGTAAGGCGAGCTAGCGTTTGTTTCCCAGTCCTAAATGGAGTTGAGTCACATACAGTTTCTGTTCCTACGAGCAAGAGTTGTTTTCTGGTAAGAAGAGTCACTATTGGGCTCCCATTTCCATACACAGGGCAAATAACACTGGCGTCTTTTCCCAGCATGTACAGTGTATTGGACTGAAGAGGATCTACTGTTCTTGTCAGTTTCCTAAGCAGAGTTGAACTAAATATGGCTGGTGAGTGTAGGAATCACAGTTCTTTTGTTCTTAGCAAGCTGACAGTTCTGGCCCTGTAGGAAACACTGTAGCGTAGAAGAGTGCTCTTTTCTCAAAAGCAGTGTGTGTTTCTTATAAGGCGAGCTAGCATTTGTTTCCCAGTCCTAATTGGAGTTGAATCACATGCAGTTTCTGGTCCTACGAGCAAGAGTTGTTTTCTGGTAAGAAGAGTCACTATTGTGCTCCCATTGCCATACACAGTGCAAATAGCACCCGCATCTGTTCCCAGCATTTACAGTGTATTGGACTGAAGAGGAGCAACTGTTCTTGTCAGTTTTCTAAGCAGAGTTGAACTAGATATGGCCCGTGTGTGTAGGAAGCACAGTTCTTTTGTTCTCAGCAAGCTCACTGCTCTGGCGCTATAGAAAACACAGTAGAATAGAAGAGTGCTCTTTTCTCAAAAGCAGAGTGTGTTTCTTGTAAAGCGAGCTAGCGTTTCTTTCCCAGTCCTAAATGGAGTTGAATCACATGCAGTTTCTGGTCCTACGAGCAAGAGTTGTTTTCTGGTAAGAAGAGTCACTATTGTGCTCCCATTGCCATACACAGTGCAAGTAGCACTGGCGTCTGTTCCCAGCATGTACAGTGTATTGGACTGACGAGGATATACTGTTCCTGTCAGTTTACTAAGCAAAATTGAACTAGATATGGCCGTGTGTGTAGGAAGCACATTTCTTTTGTTCTGAGCAAGCTCACTGTTCTGGCGCTATAGAAAACACAGTAGAGTAGAAGAGTGCTCTTTACTCAAAAGCAGAGTGTGTTTCTTGTAAGGCGAGCTAGCGTTTGTTTCGGAGTCCTAAAAGGAGTTGAATCACATGCAGTTTCTGGTCCTACGAGTAAGAGGTGTTTTCTGGTAAGAAGAGTCACTACTGCGCTCCTGTTGTCATACAAAGGGCAAATAGCACTGGCGTCTGTTCCCAGCATGTACAGTGTATTGGACTGACGAGGTTCTACTGTTCCTGTCACTTTCCTAAGCAAAATTGAACTAGATATGGCTGTGTGTGTAGGAAGCACAGTTCTTTTGTTCGGAGCAAGCTCACTGTTCGGATCCCATAGGAAAAATAGGAGAGTAGAACAATGCTCTTTTCTCAAAAGCAGAGTGTTTTTCTTGTAAGGCGAGCTTGCTTTTGTTTAACAGTCCTAAATGGAGTTGAATCACATGCAGTTTCTGGTCCTATGAGCAAGATTTGTTTTCTGGTAAGAAGAGTCACTAATGCGCTCCCATTGCCATACATAGTACAAGTAGCACTCCTTTCTGTTCCCAGCAAGTACAGTGTATTGGACTGAAGAGGAGCTACTGTTCTTGTCAGTTTCATAAGCAGAGTTGAACGAGATATGGCCCGTGTGTGTAGGAAGCACAGTTCTTTTGTTCTGAGCAAGCACACTGTTCTGGCCCTGTAGGAAACACAGTAGAGTACAAGAGGGCTCTTAACTCAAAAGCAGAGTGTGTTTCTTGTAAGGCGAGCTAGCGTTTGTTTCCCAGTCCTAAATGGAGTTGAATCCCATGCAGTTTCTGGTCCTACGAGCAAGAGTTGTTTTCTGCTAAGAAGAGTCACTATTGTGCTCCCATTGCCATACACAGTGCAAATAGCACTCGCCTCTGTTCCCAGCAAGTACAGTGTATTGGACTGAAGAGGAGCTACTGTTCTTTTCAGTTTTCTAAGCAGAGTTGAACTAGATATGGCCTGTGAGTGTAGGAAGCACAGTTCTTTTGTTCTGAGCAAGCTGACAGTTCTGGCCCTGTAGGAAACACTGTAGATTAGAAGAGTGCTCTTTTCTCAAAAACAGAGTGTGTTTCTAGTAAGGCGAGCTAGCATTTGTTTCCCAGTCCTAAATGGAAGTGAATCACATGCAGTTTCTGGTCTTACGAGCAAGAGTTGTTTTCTGATAAGAAGAGTCACTGTTGCGCTCCCATTGTCATACACAGTACAAAAAGCACTCGCATCTGTTCCCAGCATTTACAGTGTATTGGACTGAAGAGGAGCAACTGTTCTTGTGAGTTTCCTAAGCAGAGTTGAACTAGATATGGCCCGTGTACGTAGGAAGCACAGTTCTTTTGTTCTGAGCAAGCACACTGTTCTGGCGCTATAGAAAACACAGTAGAATAGAAGAGTGCTCTTTTCTCAAAAGCAGAGTGTGTTTATTGTAAGGCGAGGTAGTCTTTGTTTCCCAGTCCTAAATGGAGTTGAGTCACATGCAGTTTTTGTTACTACGAGGAAGAGTTGTTTTCTGGTAAGGAAAGTCACTATTGTGCTCCCATTGCCGTACACATTGCAAATAGCCCTCGCCTCTCTTCCCAGCAAGTACAGTGTATTGGACTGAAGAGGAACTACTGTTCTTGTCAGTTTCCTAAGCAGAGTTGAACTAGATATAGCCCGTGTTTGTATGATGCACAGTTCTTTTGTTCTGAGCAAGCTCACTATTCGGAACCCATAGGAAACACAGTAGAGTAGAAGAGTGCTCTTTTCTGAATAGCAGAGTGTGTTTCTTGTAAGGCGAGCTAGCGTTTGTTTCCCAGTGCTAAATGGAGTTGAGTCACATACAGTTTCTGTTCCTACGAGCAATAGTTGTTTTCTGATAAGAAGAGACACTGTTGCGCTCTCATTGTCATACACAGTACAAATAGCACTCGCGTCTGTTCCTAGCATTTAAAGTGTATTGGACTGAAGAGGATCTACTGTTGTTGTCAGTTTCCTAAGCAGAATTGAACTAGATATAGCCAGTGTGTGTAGGAAGCACAGTTCTTTTTTTCTGAGCAAGCTAATTGTTCTGGCACTATTGGAAACACAGTAGAGTAGAACAGTGCTCTTTTCTCAAAAACAGAGTGTGTTTCTTGTAAGGAGATCTAGCGTTTGTTTTCCAGTCCAATATGGAGTTGAGTCACATACAGTTTCTGTTCCTACGAGCAAGAATTGTTTTCTAATAAGAAGAGTCACTGTTGCGCTCCCATTGTCATACACAGTGCAAATAGCACTCACGTCTGTTCTCAGCATTTACAGTATATTGGACTGAAGAGGAGCAACTGTTCTTGTCAGTTTCCTAAGCAGAGTTGAACTAGATATGGCCCGTGTGTGTAGGAAGCACAGTTCTTTTGTTCTGAGCAAGCACACTGTTCTGGCGCTATAGAAAACACAGTAGAATAGAAGAGTGCTCTTTTCTCAAAAGCAGAGTGTGTTTCTTGTAAAGCACGCTAGCGTTTGTTTCCCACTCCTAAATGGAGTTGAAT